>NC_029780.3:48016740-48037085 GCF_000817695.3 Arachis duranensis
TGTTCATAATTCTCTGTCTGTTACTGAGAAGATGATGGAAAAGGCTTGTTATTGCTTAGCCTGTTTCTTCCACTATTATTAAAGCCTTGTTGAGGCTTTTGTTGATCTTTCCATGAGAAATTTGGATGATTTCTCCATGATGAATTATAGGTGTTTCCATAAGGTTCACCCCATGTAATTTACCTCTGCTATTGCAGGGTTCTCAGGATCATAAGCTTCTTCAGAAGTTGCCTCTTTAGTACTGTTGGATGCATTTTGCCATCCATTCAGACATTGAGAGATCATGTTGACTTGCTGAGTCAACACTTTGTTCTGAGCCAATATGGCATTCAGAGCATCAATTTCAAGAACTCCCTTCCTCTGAGGCATCCCATTATTCACGGAATTCCTCTCAGAAGTGTACATGAATTGGTTATTTGGAACCATGTCAATAAGTTCTTGAGCTTCTATAGGCGTTTTCTTTAGGTGAATGGATCCACCTGCAGAATGGTCCAATGACATTTTGGAAAACTCAGATAGACCATAATAGAATATATCTAATATGGTCCATTCTGAAAACATGTCAGAAGGACACTTTTTGGTCATCTGCTTGTATCTTTCCCAAGCTTCATAGAGGGATTCACAATCTTTTTGCTTGAAGGTCTGAACATCCACTCTAAGCTTGCTCAGCTTTTGAGGAGGAAAGAATTTATCCAAGAAGGCTGTGACCAGCTTATCCCAAGAGTCCAGGCTATCTTTAGGTTGTGAGTCCAACCATGTTCTAGTTCTGTCTCTTATAGCAAAAGGGAAAAGCATGAGCCTGTAGACTTCAGGATCTACTCCATTCGTCTTTACAGTCTCACAAATCTGCAAGAACTCAGTTAAAAACTGGTAATGATCTTCATATGGAAGTCCATGAAACTTGCAGTTTTGCTGCATTAGAGCAACTAATTAAGGTTTCAGCTCAAAATTGTTTACTCCAATGGCAGGAATGGAGATGCTTCTTCCATCAAATTTGGACGTTGGTTTAGTGAAATCACCTAGCTTTCTCCTTGCATTATTGTTGTTAGGTTCGGCTGCCATCTCCTTCTCTTGTTCGAAAATTTCAGAAAGGTTACCTCTGGATTGTTGTAATTTAGCTTCTCTTAGTTTTCTCTTCAGAGTTCTTTCAGGTTCAGGATCAGCTTCAACAAGAGTGTCTTTTTCCTTGTTCCTGCTCATATGAAAGAGAAGAGAAAAAGAAAAGGAAGAGGAATCCTCTATATCTGGACAAAGAGGATCCTTATTATTAGTAGAAGAGGAAAGGAATAAAAGTGGAGAATCCAATCACAAGGGTGAGGATAGATGCAGTGATTGGAGATGAAGAGAGGTGAAAAGAAGTGTTAGTAAATAATTAAATAAATAGAAGAAGAGAAGAGAGAGAGAATTCGAAAATAATTTTGAAAAAGTAGTTAATGATTTTCGAAAATTAAAGATAAGATATAATTAAAATTAAAATTTAAAACAATTAAAAAGAATTTTTGAAAAAGAGATGAGATATTTTCAATATTTAGAGAGGGAAAAGTAGTTAGGTGATTTTGAAAAAGATAAGAAACAAACAAAAAGTCAAATAGTTAGTTGAAAAAGATATTAAAATCAAATTTGAAAAGATAAGAAGATAAGATATTTTGAAATCAAATTTTTGAAAAAGATAAAATTTTCAAAAAGATAAGATAAGATAGATTTAATTTTTAAAGTTAAAATTAATTACTTAACTAACAAGAAACTAAAAGATAAGATTCTAAAATTTAAAGATTGAACCTTTCTTAACATGAAAGTAAAAAACTTCAAATTTTTGAATCAATCATATTACTTGTTAGTATAATTTTCAAAAATTTGAAAGAAAATTAAGAAAAGGATTTTGAAAATAATTTTAAAATTTTTGAAATTAATAAGATAAAAGTGAAAAAGATTTGATTTTTGAAAAAGTTTTGAAAAGATAGGATTTTTTTAAAATTGAAAATTTGACTTGACTTATGAGAAACAACTAATTTTTAAAATTTTTGACTAAGTCAACTCAAATTTTCGAAAATTATGAGAAATTTAAGGAAAAGATATATTTTTTTTATTTTTTGAATTTTTAATGATGAGAGAGAAAAACACAAAAATGACCCAAAATATGAAAATTTTGGATCAAAACACAAGATGCATGCAAGAACACTATGAATGTCAAGATGAACAACAAGAACACTTTGAAGATCATGATGAACATCAAGAACATAATTTTGAAAAATTTTTGATGCAAAGAAAACATGCAAGACACCAAACTTAGAAATCTTTAATGCATGGACTCTAACAAACGAAAAATGCATATGAAAAACAACAAAAGATACAAAACAAGAAAACATCAAGATCAAACAAGAAGACTTACCAAGAACAACTTGAAGATCATGAAGAACACCATGAATGCATAAATTTTCAAAAAATGCATAATAATTTTTTTTAAAACATGCAATTGACACCAAACTTAAAAATTGACTCAAGACTCAAACAAGAAACACAAAATATTTTTTGTTTTTTTATGATTTTCTAATTTTTTTGTATTTTTATTATATTTTTTCAAAAAATATATGGAAAAAGAAAATAAGAAATTCAAAATCTTTAAGAAGAATTCCAGGAATCTTTCAATATTAGCCCAAAGCTCCAATAAAAGGGTTGGACATGGCTTAATAGCCAGTTAGCTTTAGGATGGAATTACATGCATTGTGGTGATTAGTTGAAGACCAATTCCAAAGGAGTTTGAATATGGCTTTGCAGCCAGCCAGGATTCAACATGTTACCATGAAACTCTAGAATTCATTCTTGAAAGTTTTGAAGCCATAGAATAATTTAAAAATTTTTTTCAAAAATAATTTTTTTTGGAAAAACGAAAACAAAGAAAAATTTGAAAAATTTTTTAAAAGAAAATTACCTAATCTGAGGAACAAGATGAACCGTCAGTTGTCCATATTCGAACAATCCCCAGCAACGGCGCCAAAAACTTGGTGCACGAAATTGTGATTCGTACTCTTTATTGTTGTATGGAATTAATTCCCCGATAATGGCTCCAAAAACTTGGTGCTCAATATCATGGTGTCTAAAATTTAATACATAACTTCGCACAACTAATCAGCAAGTGCACTGGGTCGTCCAAATAATACCTTACATGAGTAAGGGTCGATCCCATGGAGATTGTTGGTATGAAGCAAGCTATGGTCATCTTGTAAATCCCAGTCAGGCGGATTCAAATGTGATTGGATTAGATAATTAAAAGGTAAATAAAATAAACATGAAATAAAGATAAAGTTACTCATGTAATCCAATTGTGGGAATTTTAGATAGGTGCATGGAGGTGCTGTGTTCCTTCCAAATCTCGACTTTCTTATTACATTCATCCAATCCTTCTTACTCCTTTCCATGGCAAGCTGTATGTAGGGCATCACTGTTGTCAATGGCTACATCCCATCCTCTCAGTGAAAATGGTCCAAATGCTCTGTCATAGCATGGCTAATCATCTGTCGGTTCTCAATCAGGTTGGAATAGAATCCCGTGATTCTTTTGCGTCTGTCACTAACGCCCAGCCTTCAGGAGTTTGAAGCTCATCACAGTCATTCAATCCTTGAATCCTACTCGGAATACCACAGACAAGGTTTAGACTTTCCGGATTCTCTTGAATGTCGCCATCAATTCTAGCTTATACCACGAAGGTTGTCAATCACGCGCGTTCATAGGTGAGAATGATGATGAGTATCATGTATCATCACATTCATCAAGTTGAAGTGCAACAAATATCTTAGAACAGGAATAAATTGAATTGGATAGAAAATAATAGTAATTGCATTAAAATTTGAGGTACAGCAGAGCTCCACATCCTTAATCTATGGTGTGTAGAAACTCCACCGTTGAAAATACATAAGTGAAACTATCCTATTTATACTTGACTAGCTACTCGGGTTTACAGGAGTAAGTAATTGATGTATAAATCTACTTCCGGGGCCCACTTGGTGTGTGCTTGGGCTGATTTTGGTCTATCCACGAGCTGAGGCTTCTCTTGGAGTTGAACGCCAAGTTGTAACGTGTTTTGGGCGTTCAACTCTGGTTCGTGACGTGTTTCTGGCGTTTGACTCCAAAATGCAGCATGGAACTGGCGTTGAGCGCCAATTTACGTCATCTAATCACGAATAAAGTATGGACTATTATATATTGCTGGAAAGCTCTGGATATGTAATTTCCAACGCCGTTGAGAGCGCGCCATTTGGAGTTTTGTAGCTCCAGAAAATCCATTTCAAGTGCAGGGAGGTCAGATTCCAAAAGCATCAGCAATCCTTTGTCAGCCTCCTATCAGAGTTTTGCTCAGGTCCCTCAATTTCAGCCAGAAATTACCTGAAATCACAGAAAAACACACAAACTCATAGCAAAGTCCAGAAATGTGAATTTAGCATAAAAACTAATGAAAACATCCCTAAAAGTAGCTTGAACCTATTAAAAACTACCTAAAAACAATACCAAAAAGCGTATAAATTATCCGCTCATCACGCGTCATTCAGCATTTTTCCTTGCCATGCGTGCACGTCAGGCACGCACTCGCGTCGTTTGCGCGAACTCCAATCCACCCGTACGCGTCAGGCACGCGTACACGTCGCTGTGATTTTGCCCAAATCGCGCACACGCGTCAGCCATGCGTGCGCGTCGCTGTTCGCTGGTTGTCTCCTTTATTTCTTGTGCTCCTTCCCTTTTTGCAAGCTTTCTCTCCATTCTCTAAGCCATTCCTTCCCTATGAAGCCTGAAACACTTAATCACATGGATCACGGTATCGAATGGTATAAAGGGGAATAAAAATACGTAATTAAACGATCTCTAGGAAGCAAGTTTTCAACCATAGAACTAAACTAGGAATGAATTGTAAAATCATGCAAATCATATGAATAAGTGGGCAAGAATTTGATAAAAACACTCAATTAAACACAATATAAACCATAAAATAGAGGTTTATCAGGCACTTTGTGATTAGAGCTTTGTATCTCTCCCAGGCATCATACAATGACTCTTGATCCATCTGAGTGAATGTTTGGACCTCTGTTTTGAGTCTGATGATTCTTTGGGGAGAATAGAACTTGGCTAAGAACTTGTTCACTAGATGTTCCCAATTGTTGATGCTTTCTCTTGGAAATGACTCTAACCATTGAGCATCTTTGTCTCTCAGGAAAAATGGAAAGAGCAACAATTTGTAAATGCCAGGATGCACACCATTGGTTTTCACTGTGTCACATATCCTCAGAAAGGTGGATAGGTGTTGATTTGGATCTTCCAATGGGACTTCTCCATAAGAGCAGTTGTTTTGCACCAATGTGATGAGTTGAGGCTTCAATTCAAAGTTGTTTGCATTGACATTTGGTATCAATATGCTACTCCCACAGTGCCTTGGATTAGGAAAAGTATAGGAGGCTAGAACCCTTTAGTGCACGAAATTGTGATCTCATTCTTTTTCTCCCAGACCCCACCACAACGCCCCCCTTCTCTCTTTTCCCTCTCTTTCTTTTTCTCCCCTCCACCACTCTTAGCAATTTTAATTAATTGGTGAATTAGTCAAGCTCAACAGAATAAGTTATAAGTGCAGAATTATAAATGGCAGAAACATAAGTGGCAAAGGAATAAAAGAAAGCAATAAAATGCAGAAATGGAAATAACAGGAATATAAAGGGGAATGGGATTTTTGCAGAATGTAAGTAAAGCTATAAAAGAATGGGAGAGATAAGAATGGGGGAATTCATTGAAATCAGGAGATATTGGCTCTTTAGATTAAATCCAGCTCATATCTTCTTCAATCATGCAACTCATTGACCTCTTGGCAATCATGATTGATTGAGCCCCAATCCCTTGGTGACTCGATCTCTCAGATCTTGATCAATAGCCAATTCCTTGGTCTAATTGCTCATGAAGAGAGATATGCTTGGTCCCTGATTATACCACACATCATCATAGGTCCAGGTAGAGGGAGGATTGTATGTCACCATATCCAAACATCAAAACCTAGATTCTACTCAAGTGTGAGAAGGGATTTCTAGCATGGTTTCATGTTTCCTTTTCCAAGGTTCCCATGAAACCCATTTTGCATTCAATATCTTTTCCAAGTTAATTGAACACTAAGCATGAAAATCGAAATTCCTTCTAGCAAATCAAAGAGAAGATGAAGAGAAGAAGAAATTCACTATCATTAATCCATCAAGTAGAATAAAGCCCCCTCTCTCAATGAGAGGGAATTTAGCTACTCATAGCTCAGAGAGAAAGTACAAAAGATGGAAGAGATGAAGTGTGAAAACTAAATAAAAAGTGAAATCCCTAAAACTAAACTCTGTGACTTGCTTACCCCTTTTCCAATACATTCAAGCGTATTTATACTACTCCTAGATCTAGAAAAATAAAAAGAAAATTACAAAAGTGAAAAGAAAATTACAATTTGCAGGGAAAAGAAACTCAATAAACGTGATCTTCCAGCTGGCGTGTGACTGGCGCTTCTTTGGCGTGTTACGCTCCTTCTGTTTCTGATTTGGCGTGCCACGCCTCTCCAATCAAGTGGCACGCCGTTCCTCTGTTTCACCCCTGGCGTTCCACGCCTTTGAGCCTAAGTGGCACGCCCAGGACATTTTAAATGGCAAAGTAACCTGGCGTGCCACGCTTCGAGCCAAAGTGGCACGCCCAAGGTCACTTCCTTTATCTCTATGCTTCTAGAGATTTGTACCAGCGTGGGATGCCCAGGGTCTGGCGTGCCACGCCCTTCTTAAAGCTTCACCCCCTTGCTGGCGTGCCACGCCTCGTCATCCAAGTGGCACGCCTGAGTTCATTGGCTCCTCTTCTTCCTCTCTGGAAAATACTACCAGCGTGCCACGCCATGAGACTGGTGTGTCACGCCCTTCATTTGCTTCATCTTCTTGCTGGCGTTTCACACCTCATCACTCAAGTGGCACGCCTTAGTGGGAGTTCTTGAGCTTGCATGCCACGCCTTCGATACCAAGTTGCACGCCCAACTTTTGCATTGTCTCCTTGTTCACTGGCGTGCCACGCCTTGTTGCTCAAGTGGCACGCCCATTCACTTGTGGGTCTCATAAGCTTGGCGTGCCACGCCTTGGTCCTTAAGTGGCACGCCCAAGTGAACTATGGGGCTGGCGTGCCACGCCTTCGATACAAAGTGGCACGCCATAGTGATGGTTCTTTTAGTAACGAATTGGCGTGCCACGCCCTGCTTCTGGCGTGCCAGGCCCCTTTGATGGTCTTCAATTTTGCTCTCTGGAATGTTGTACCAGTGTGCCACGCCCAGCTTCTGGTGTGCCACGCCAATACATCTTTGTGGCATCTGTTCCTAGTGGCACGCCTACTTCACACGCCCTACTTGTTTTGTTGTTTTCTTTCCCATTTTTGATGTCTTCTCCACCTAAAATCCAGCACAAACTCATTTCAAAGCAATGTACTATGATATTTATCAATTAAGGCATGAATTTCAATGATCAAATGAGATTATGCCTCTTTTATGGTCCTTTTTATACAAGAAAAAGCGTAGATGATGTAAGTCATCACAACACCAAACTTAAGCTTTGCTTGTCCCAAGCAAATCAATGTGAGTGGTCTTTTTGGTGAATTGAGACTTGACCTTGAATGGATGCAATGTAACTAGGAATTGGACTAAGTGCTCAACACATGCATGAGTGTTTTGAATATCACAAAGAGCTCCTAGATCCTTAAGGGTTTTTCCAAGTATGTGTCTTAGGGGTCCTTTTCATTGATTGTCACCTTGAAGTAGTAAGGGTTAACTCTTTCTTTTTGTTTTGTGCTTCTTTTATGTTTATTGACCACGACTCTAATTGTTTTGTCTCAAGACAACCCTTTAGTTAGGCTTTCAATCAACACTCCCAAGTCAGTTGACTTTAGGGTGCTAGGTGTTGAAACACCCTGAGAATTTACTTGCCCAGTCCTCTTCTTGACACATCTTCACCACAAGCATCTACTAGGGATTCTAACTCTTTTTGAGTTTTTCAATGTTTCTCTTCCCTTCTTAGTAGTTGATGCTCAGAGCCTTGGGTCTTTGTTGCTTACTACTTCTTAGTTCTATAGATATTCAAGGAACACCCCTCAACTTCTACTTGTCATAACTTTTAAGACTAGTTACTTTTCATGACTCATTTTTTTCTTTTCACTTCATTCAAGGTTTTGGACTTAGTCTTTTGGTCCTTAGTTCTTTTGAATAAGCTTTCTTGGTCTTAGTCTCATTTACTCTTGTTCTTACACACTTACAACAACTCTTATGGAGACAAACTCTACTTTATTGATGAAAATAAAGACTATAGTTATCATTGCATTTTCTTTCTTGCATATCAAAGGACTCACAAAAGACTTTAAGAAAAATGAAACATAAACTATCCTAACGTTATCAATTATTCTCAAACATAAAGTAAACAGATAAAAAAACTTAAACAAAATTCAGAAATTTGGGAAATGTCAACCATGGAACTCAACAACCTTATGTAGCTTCTTTAGTTCATTGACCCCTTGCCTTTGTCCTTCTTCTTGGAGGGGGAGGAGTCATCTCCACCCTTTTTGGAGAATCCTTCTTGTGCTTTCTTGTCCTTGGGCTTTCAGAAACCCAGCCTCACCATATAATCTCTTTCATCTTCCTTATGCTTAGCTAGGATCTCCTCTTGTCTAGCACTCAATTCTTCTAGCCCTTGCATGAAAGTTAGGTATCCGGGGTTGATGGCGGCCACAGCATTACACAAGTGATTCAGCTTCGCCTGTGTGTTAATATCATATTGTCTCCTTGAAATGGTACGGGCATCATAGAGATGCCTGAACTCAGCAAGGTTCCTCTGATGCCATTTGTTTTGCTCCATCACCTTGTTAAGTGCACTTCGCACCTCACCCCAATCAAACTCCTCTTGCTGCTCCTTCCTTGCTTGCTCAAAACTTCCTTGGAGGTTGTGTATTTTCTCATTCACTTGGTTCTATTGCTCCCTTTGGCTACTTTGAAATTTGTTGACATCTTCCCTCAATTGATGCAGATCTCGCTTCATCTGGTGCACGTCTCCTTGCAGCTGCTCCCAGTTCATTCCTTCAGGAAATTATTGGTATTGTTGGTATGGTGGTGGTTGAAGTCCCAGAAATTGTGGTTATTCCTCTGCCTCCTCTTCCTCTCGTTGTTGTGGTTGTGGCACATGAGCATGAGCTCTATACTCTCTAGCCCTTTGAAATGGATTGACGGCTGGTGCACGAAATTGTGATCATCAATGGCGCCATCAACATGGTACACTCAATTACAATCTCAACTCTTTATCACAACTTCGCACAACTAACCAGCAAGTGCACTGGGTCATCCAAGTAATAAACCTTACACGAGTAAGGGTCGATCCCACGGAGATTGTTGGTATGAAGCAAGCTATGGTCATCTTGTAAATCTCAGTCAGGCGGATTCAAATGGTTACGGAGGATTAATGATTAAAAGATAAATAAAATATAAAATAGAGATACTTATGTAATTCATTGGTGAGAATTTCAGATAAGCGTATGGAGATGCTTTGTCCCTTCCGTCTCTCTGCTTTCCTACTGTCTTCATCCAATCTTTCTTACTCTTTTCCATGGCAAGCTGTATGTTGGGCATCACAGTTGTCAATGGCTACAGTCCCATCCTCTCAGTGAAAATGTTCAATGCGCTCTGTCACAGCACGGCTATTCATATGTCGGTTCTCGATCATGTCAGAATAAAATCCAATGATTCTTTTGCGTCTGTCACTAATGCCCCACAATCGCAAGTTTGAAGCTCGTCACAGTCATTCAATCCCTGAATCCTACTCAGAATACTATAGACAAGGTTTAGACCTTCCGGATTCTCAAGAATGGCCGCCAATGGATTATAGCTTATACCACGGAGATTCTGATTAAGGAATCCAAGAGATATCCACTCAATCTAAGGTAGAACGGAGGTGGTTGTCAGGCACACGTTCATAGGTGAGAATGATGATGAGTGTCACGGATCATCACATTCATCAAGTTGAGGAACAAGTGATATCTTAGAACAAGAATAAGCTGCATTGAATAGAAGAACAATAGTAATTGCATTAATACTCGAGGTACAGCAGAGCTCCACACCTTAATCTATAGTGTGTAGAAACTCTACCGTTGAAAATACATAAGAACAAGGTCTAGGCATGGCCGAATGGCCAGCCTCCCAAAGAGGGTTCAATCATAAAAACATGATCAAAAGATGATATGAAGATTGAAAGATTCTTCAAATACAATAGCAAAAGGTCCTATTTATAGAGAACTAGTAGCCTAGGGTTTACAGAAATGAGTAAATAACGTATAAATCCACTTCCGGGCCCACTTGGTGTGTGCTTGGGCTGACCATTGAAGCATTTTCGTGTAGAGACTCTTGCAGTTCCGTAGTTTAACACCGGGAATTCTGAAGCTGACTTGGAACGCCTGTTTGGGCCATCAAATCTCGAGCAAAGTATGGACTATTATATATTGCTGGAAAGCCCTGGATGTCTACTTTCCAACGCAACTGAGAGCGCGCAATTGGGCTTCTGTAGCTCCAGAAAATCCACTTCGAGTGCAGGGAGGTCAGAATCCAATAGCATCTGCAGCCCTTTTCAGCCTCTGAATAAGATTTTTGCTCAGGTCCCTCAATTTTAGCTAGAAAATACCTGAAATCACATAAAAACACACAAACTCATATTAAAGTCCAGAAAAGTGAATTTTTAATAAAAACTAATAAAAATATAATAAAAACTAACTAAAACATACAAAAAGCATACTAAAAACAATGCCAAAAAGCGTATAAATTATCCGCTCATCACAACACCAAACTTAAATTGTTGCTTGTCCCCAAACAACTGAAAATCAAATAGGATAAAAAGAAGAGAATATACAATGAATTCCGAAAACATCTATGAAGATCAGTATTAATTAGATGAGCGGGGCTTTTAGCTTTTTGCCTTTGAACAGTTTTGGCATCTCACTTTATCCTTTGAAGTTCAGAATGATTGGCTTCTATAGGAACTCAAAATCCGGATAGTGCTATTGATTCTCCTAGTTAAGTATGATGATTCTTGAACATAGCTACTTTATGAGTCTTGGTCGTGGCCCAAAGCACTCTGTTTTCCAGTATCACCACCGGATACATCCATGCCACAGACACATAACTGGGTGAACCTTTTCAGATTATGACTCAGCTTTGCTAGAGTCCCCAATTAGAGGTGTCCAGGGTTCTTAAGCACACTCTTTTTGCTTTGGATCACGACTGATGTGTGGAAAACGATCCAACACAAAACTCACCGGCAAGTATACCGGGTCGCATCAAGTAATAAAACTCACGGGAGTGAGGTCGATCCCACAGGGATTGAAGGATTGAGCAATTTTAGTTTAGTGGTTGATTTAGTCAAGCGAATCAAGTATTGGTTGAGTGATTTTGTATTCAACAGTAAGTAAATAGCAGGAAATGTAAAGGGAGAAGGATGAATTATAGAAATTAAAGAGAACTGAAAGTAAAGATGCTGAATCTTAAAGAACAAGAAATTAAATAACTAAAACTTAAAGTGCAAGAAATGTGAATTACGGTAACTTAAAGTGCAAGAAATATAAATTGCTTGAATGAAGAAGGGATTTGAGGACTGGGATTTCAGAATTTAAGCAAGGGAAATTAAATTGCAACAATTAACTAAGCAAGAGATGAATTGAAATTGACTAGATCTTCAAACAGCAAATGGAAATTATATTGTAGCAGTGTAGAATTCAAACAGAAAGTGAAAATGTGATTGCAGCAGTAGTTCAGCAGAAGAACCAAAAAGAGAAAATCAGATCTCAGGACTCCAGAGACTAGATAGCAGAGTCTAGATCTCAATTGCCTTCCTAGATCCAAGTTCACAAAGTAATTAAAGAGAAATTAAAGATTGCAGTAGTAAAGGAAATGGAATTTAGCTCAATTATGCAGTAGGAAAATCAAAGAGATCTTAAATGGAGATTGAGACAGAAGTTCCTCAATTCTTCACACTCAAGACTCAAACAAAAGCCAGTAAAGAAAATAAAACAATCAGAGGAAGAAGAAGTGAATTCTCTCCTCCAATTCTCAAGCCAATTTTGCAGAAAACAGAAAAATGGGAAGTGAGCTCTCAAGTTGACTAAGGATGAAAATTAAAATGAAAGTAAGCTCTCCCTTCAAATCCTAACTAACACCTATTTATACACTTTCTATTTTGGATCTAAGAATTTTGAGTGGGCTTTTTGATTTGGTGAAGAAGTGAATTAAGTTGGATTTTTGAGTGAAATTCAGCCCATGTTGCTCCTAGGAGGTTGCTCTGCTCTTGTGGAGGGCAGAGTAGGGAAGCCTTGCCTGTGGATCCAACTAGCGTGCCAAATTTGGGAGGGGCATCAGGATGCTGCCTGCCCATGTGGAGAGCAGGGCAGTGTTGTCATGGTGCGTCCAAGTTGTGCGCCCAAGCTCCCTTGTTGCGCGTCAATGTGTGCGTGCTGGCCGTGCCAAATTATGCACCATGCACTAAGGAACGTTGCTCTGCCCTCCACAAGGGCAGGGCAACGCAAGCTTTCCTTCTTCTTGGGTGAGGTCCCAAGTTCGAAACCTGGCTGAAGGCATGCTGAGCTTTTTCTTCTTGGCACATGATTCACGCTTAAGGCTTGGCTTCCTATAGATCTTGTGTTCGAAACTTGGTGGTAGCCTTTTAGCCAAGTTTGGCTCATTTTCCTTTATTGTTGTGCCACTCCCTTCCCTTCATGTGCTTGGGTTCGAAACTCATGGGTGGCACTTGGAGAGCAATTTCCTTGAATTTTTCCATGAGGAGCCCGAAATTGCTCTTGAGGAGGGCAGGGAAGAATTTTTCCATCCCTTGTTTCTTGGCCTAGAATTGTGCTCCGCCCTCAAGGAGGGCAGGCAGTGAAGCCTTGAATGCTTGGTTCATTGTTGTGCTCCCTTGGAGGGCAGTGTGCTCTTGTGGAGCGCAGTGTGGCTTTCTCCCTTCCATGCGCTACACTCTTTTCTTCCTTGGGCCACGCTTTCTTAAGCCATGCTTCATTCTTTTCTTCTTTTCTTCACCTACAATTAATCAAAACAACCAATCCAAGTATCACTAAATTTACAAGGTTTATAAATCAATTAAAATTCAATTAAATTTAGCTTAAACCTCATGATTTAGCATCAATTAAATGGTGGTTGTTTGATTCAAATAAAACATGCAATTCCACTCTGAATTGCTTACTTATGGTGCAAGAAAGTGCATAAAAACTAGTGAAACAAGTGAAATTAGCTTGAGAAATGGGTATATGATGACTTGTCATCACAACACCAAACTTAAATCTTGCTTTTCCCCAAGCAAGCATCAAAATTAAGAGGAAATGAAGTGAAAAAAAAAAAGGAAAGTATACATATCCTTATTAAGCATATAGTAGAACTTGGTTCATGGAGTTTTTATGCAGACAATGATAACTCAGTTATTGTTTGCTGTTACATAATGTACACTTTTCCTCAAAGGCTTACTAAGCTTGCTATTATAAGGTTTACTTTTTACTTGCTCCCTTGCTAACTTTTCTTTTCTTATTTTGCTTAACAAGCTTATTATTCTTTGAAGGCTTGGTGTCAAATGTTGCAGCAGCCTTTGGCTTTATTTTTACTCAACATTTCTTCACCACAGACACATGGCTCACTATTTCCTCCTAGGATCATTGATGCCCAGCACCTCTTTGGATAACTAAATGTTCTGTAACTAGGTTGCTCTTTATTGTGGACTTTCAATTGGCCATCACAAATCAGTTGATCTAAGTGGCCAGGTTTTGAAATACCCCTTAGAATTTACTTGTCCAAGCATATCTTAGTACAAGAACACCACAGGCATGTGTCCTAGGGTCCAAGCTTTTGGTGCCCAGTCTTTCTTCTTTGTTTTTCTTGCCACATTGGCTTTTTCTTCTTCCTTTTCTTTCTGTTTTATTTTTGTTCTCAAGGGAATTTTTTTTTTACTGATAGGAACCTTTATGACAGCAAGCTAGCTCACACTTCAATGAAAATGACATTATGCAGTAATTATTTCATGAGTTATGCATTTAATCAAATACATATACCACCATTAACTTCCATTCCAACTTATGCAACATTGGATATTTACTTTCTAATTCAAACATTTCTCTTTTATTCAATCATATGGGAAACAAAACAAAATTTAAGGCTAAGTGATGAATGACAAGCATTATGCAGATAAGCATATTTAATCAAACAACTTCACTTGCAACTAGATGAACACTTTAGCAAGACATACAAGAATTCCTGAATTAAAACATTTCACAACAATAAGGATTAAGTGTAGATACAACCTTTTGGGTTGCAGCTTTTCATTCTTCCTCTTGTTGTATCCCTTTTGAGTCACAATGCAAATTGTCTTCAATTGTTGGCTAATTTCCTGCATAACTCTCAAAAGTTGCTTGCTTCTCAAGCCCTTAAATGAATGGTTAGTATGCATAAATTGAGTGTGTCTTTTGGATTAATTTTGGTGTAGGAACACCAAACTTAATTGCTTGCCACTGCCTCTGATGCAACAAGTTAACCATATGTGGAACCTTGTGTCCTTGCTAAAGGTTATGGAATTAAAACTAGAAAGCAGTTAAACAGTTGAATAATTTGTTTGGTTGCTTGGAGCTAGCATTATGCAAGAGGTGAAAATGTGTTTTTAAATGAGATTTTTGGTGGAACACCAAACTTAGAATCTTTCATTCTCCCTTAAATTGTTTTGGTGTGCAACACCAAACTTAGCTCCTTGCAATGCATACTAATTATTCAACATTTTTATTGAAAAAGCTATGAAAANNNCTTTTTGTTCCCTGGTGCTCAAGTTCAACATGCTCAAGTGAGAGTACTTTGCATACAGTGTAGTAATCATTGATTTGTTGGCTTGTTCCCAACTGTTGATAAATCAACTGCAATTCATCACCCTTGGAGAACCCTTCAGTGGGAATTTTCTTATTTTTCCATCCCTTCTGAGCTTTCTTCTTGCTGCTCTTCCTTTTTCTTGTCACTCCTTCTTCTTTGATAACAACCTTTGCTTTGGGATTCTCCTTTTCAGTCAGCACTTTGATCCCTTCTTGCTTTTCTTCTCCACTTTGCTCAGTCTCACTCTTCTTTTGGCATGTTGTGTTGTTTGTTTCTTGCCTTGGAAGATGATCTTCAACTATCTTGCTAACTCCTTCCTTCTAATGTAAGCTTCCTTTGTCAACTTCCATGCAGTTATTCTTCTCATTACTGGACTGTGTCTCTGAATACACAGTCAGGATGATGTTCTCTTCATGCATTCGAAGGGTTAGCTTTCCTTGTTCCACATCTATAATGGCTCTAGCAGTGGCCAAGAAAGGTCTCCCAAGTATGATGGAATCACCTTCATCCTCATCTAAATCTAAAACCACAAAGTCTGCAGGGTATATGAATTTGTCCACCTTGACTAGAAGGTTTTCAACCACACCTCTGGGATATACTACTGACTTATCTACCAGTTCTAGAGACATTTGTATGGGCTTAATTTCCCTTATACACATCTTTTTCACCAAAGACGAGGGTATCAAATTGATACTTTCTCCTATATCGCAGAGAGCTTTGTTGATGGTCAATCTCCCAATGGTGCAAGGTAAAAAGAAACTTCCAGGATCTGCAAGTTTAGGGGGAAGCCCTTTTTGAATCAAGGCCCTGCACTCCTCAGTAAGCAGTATAGTTCTTTATCATCCCAACTTCTTTTCTTATTGATGAGCTCCTTTAAGAACTTGGCATACAGAGGCATTTGCTCCAATGCCTCGGCCAAGGGAATGTTGATCTCTAGCTTTTTGAAAGTCTCAAGGAATTTATGGAAATATTGATCCTTTGCTTCTTTGTGAAATCTTTGTGGATAAGGTAGTGGAGGTGTAAGGCTCTTCTTTACTTGCTGCTGTCTTGGATTTGGTTCTTCCATGATCTGCTTTCCCTTCTTCAAATTCTGTGGTTGGTTGTTCTCTTCTATGAGCTTTTCTGAGGCATTCTTGCTTGTTATGTCCTTGTTGTTAGGTCCATCTTCCTCTGTTGGTTCTTTGTCACTCTCCATGAGCTTCTTGGTTGCCCCTTTGTTGCTATCTACCAATGTCTTTCCACTCCTTAGTTGCACAGCTTTGCACTCTTCTTTTGGATTAGGAATGGTGTCACTTGGTAGTGAGCTTGAAGGTCTCTCAATAAAAATCTGTCTTGGAGATTTGTCCAATCTGCCTTTCTAGGCTTTTCATGGAAGCTTCTTGGTTCTTTGTTGTCATTTCTTGGTTTTTCACCATCTTTTCCATGAGCCCAGATTAGTAATCCTCTGAGAGTCTTGTGAGATTGGTTGATTTTGGGGTGTTGATGGATGATGGTAAGTGTTTTGGTTAGTTGGTTGGATATTGGATGGATAATGGTTGGAGTTGGGGTAATTGTTTTGGGATTTTCTGTAAGGAATTTGGTTAGTTGGCTGCTGGTTGTGATTTTGGTTATTTCTTGGATTGTTTTGAGCTGAGTTCCTTTGCCATGGTTGTTGGTTTTGATTATGATTGTCTCCCCACCTAAGGTTTGGGTGGTTCTTCCAAGATGGATTGTAGGTGCACCATACACCTCATTTGATCCAGAATTTTGGATGTGCATATAGTGCATTTGCTCTTGTTGCTGTTCTTCTTGGTTCTCTTCATTCTGCCCCCAAGGAGTTGATGGTTGGCTTGTAGCACTCACTAATGCAACCTGTAGGCTATCAATTCTCTTGGCCATTTGCTCAAATTATTGTTGAATCTGCTGCTGCATCACTTTGTGTTGAGCCAAAATTGTATCCACTCCTTCCAATTCTAGCACTCCCTTCCTCTATGATGGTTGGCGTTGCCTTTGGTGAGCACATAAATATTGGTTGTTGGCCACCATATCAATGAGGTTTTGAGCTTCCTCTGCAGTTTTCATCAATTGCAATGACACTCCAGCTGAGTGATCAAGTGCCTCTTGAGCCTCCAGAGTAAGTCCTTCATAGAAGTTCTGCAGCTTGTCCCACTCAGTGAACATCTCTTGTGGACATTTCCTCAGCAGAGCCTTATATCTTTCCCATGCCTCATATAGATTTTCAGCATCCATTTGAGTGAATGTCTGCACCTCAGTCTTCAATCTTATGATCCTTTGAGGAGGTAAAATTTGGCAAGAAACTTGCTCACCAAATCATCCCAAGTGTTGATGCTCTACTTTGGAAATGTTTCTAGCCATTGAGTGGCTTTGTCCCTGAGAGAGAATGGAAATAACAGCAGCTTGTATATGTCAGGGTGCACTCCATTGCTTTTAACTGTGTCACAGATTCTCAAGAAAGTGGATAGATGTTGGTTCGGGTCCTCCAATTGCCCTCCTCCAAAAGAGCAGTTGTTTTGGACCAATGTGATAAGTTGTGGCTTCAGTTCAAAGCTGTTTGCATTGACATTAGGGGTAAGAATGCTACTCCCACAATGTCTAGCATTTGCAAATGTATATGAGGCCAGTACTCTCCTCTGTTGTGGGTTATTGTTGGCCCCTCCTTCTTGATGAACTCCTTCCATCTCTTGAAATTCTTCCTCTTCTTCTAACTCCTCTTCTCCAACAACAGCTTTCCCTCTAGCTTCTCTTTTCAACCTTCGAAGAGTTCTTTGGTCAGTTTCAGAGAAAATAGGAGTAGCTCTCCCTGTACCTGACATACAAACACAACACAAGAAACACACAAAACCAGAAAACCAGTGAAACTTCAATCTATTGCTAGAATGAAGTTTTGGTTAGCTTAGGCAAATAGTCAAACAGTTAATATGTTAGTTAAGAACAAAAGAAAAAATGCTTAATCTAGACCTCCACTTCACTTAATCATTGTCAATCTATTTCAATCCCCGGCAACGGTGCCAAAAACTTGATGTGTGGAAAACAATCCAACACAAAACTCACCGGCAAGTATACCGGGTCGCATCAAGTAATAAAACTCACGGGAGTGAGGTCGATCCCACAGGGATTGAAGGATTGAGCAATTTTAGTTTAGTGGTTGATTTAGTCAAGCGAATCACGTATTGGTTGAGTGATTTTGTATTCAACAGTAAGTAAATAGCAGGAAATGTAAAGGGAGAGGGATGAATAGCAGAAATTAAAGAGAACTGAAAGTAAAGATGCTGAATCTTAAAGAACAAGAAATTAAATAACTGAAACTTAAAGTGCAAGTAATGTAAATTGTGGTAACTTAAAGTGCAAGAAATATAAATTGCTTGAATGAAGAAGGGATTTGAGGACTGGGATTTCAGAATTTAAGCAAGGGAAATTAAATTGCAACAATTAACTAAACAAGAGATGAATTGAAATAGACTAGTTAACTAAGCAAGAGATGAATTGAAATTGACTAGATCTTCAAACAGCAAATGGAAATTCAATTGCAGCAGTGGTTCAGTAGAAGAACCTAAAAGAGAAAATCAGATCTCAGGACTCCAGAGACTAGATAGCAGAGTCTGGATCTCAATTGCCTTCTTAGATCCAAGTTCACAAAGCAATTAAAAAGAAATTGAAGATTGCAGCAGTAAAGGAAATGGAATTGAACTCAATTATGCAGAAGGGAAATTAAAGAGATCTTAAATGGAGATTGAGACAGAAGTTCCTCAATTCTTCACACTCAAGACTCAAACAAAACCCAGTAAAGAAAAAATAATCAGAGGAAGAAGAAGTGAATTCTGTCCTCCAATTCTCAAGCCAATTTTGCAGAAAATAGAAAAATGGGAAGTGAGCTCTCAAGTTGACTAAGGATGAAAATTAAAATGAAAGTAAGCTCTCCCTTCTAATCCTAACTAACACCTATTTATACACTATCTATTTTGGATCTAAGAATTTTGAGTGGGCTTTTTGATTTGGTGAAGAAGTGAATTAAGTTGGATTTTTGAGTGAAATTCAGCCCATGTTGCTCCCAGGAGGTTGCTCTGCTCTTGTGGAGGACAAAGCAGGGAAGCCTTGCATGTGGATCCAACTAGCGTGCCATATTTGGGAGGGGCATCAGGATGCTGCCCTGCCCTTGTGGAGAGCAGGGCAATGTTGTCATGGTGCGTCCAAGCTGCGCGCCCAAGCTCCCTTGTTGCGCGTCAATGTGTGCGTGCTGGCCGTGCCAAATTATGCACCATGAACCAAGGAATGTTGCGCTGCCCTCCACAAGGGCAGGCAACGCAAGCTTTCCTTGTTCTTGGGTGAGGTCCCAAGTTCGAAACCTGGCTGAAGGCATGCTGAGCTTTTTCTTCTTGGCACATGATTCACGCTTAAGGCTTGGCTTCCTCGAGATCTTGTGTTCGAAACTTGGTGGTAGCCTTTTAGCCAAGTGTGGCTCATTTTCCTTTATTGTTGCGCCACTCCCTTCCCTTCATGTGCTTGGGGTTCGAAACTCATGGGTGGCACTTGGAGAACAATTTCCTTGAATTTTTCCATGAGGAGCCCGAAATTGCTCTTGAGGAGGGCAGGGCAGAATTTTTCCTTCCCTTGTTTCTTGGCCTAGAATTGTGTTCCGCCCTTAAGGAGGGCAGGGCAGTGATGCCTTGAATGCTTGGTTCATTGTTGTGCTCCTTTGGAGGGCAGTGTGCTCTTGTGGAGGGCAGTGTGGCTTTCTCCCTTCCATGCGCTACACTCTTTTCTTCCTTGGGCCACGCTTTCTTAAGCCACGCTTCATTCTTTTCTTCTTTTCTTCACCTACAATTAATCAAAACAACCAATCAAAGTATAACTAAATTCACAAGGTTTATAAATCAATTAAAATTCAATTAAAATTTAGCTTAAACCTCATGATTTAGCATCAATTAAATGGTGGTTGTTTGATTCAAATAAAACATGCAATTCCACTCTAAATTGCTTACTTATGGTGCAAGAAAGTGCATAAAAACTAGTGAAACAAGTGAAATTAGCTTGAGAAATGGGTATATGATGACTTGTCATCAACGACTTTAACCGCTCAGTCTCAAGTTTTCACTTGACACCTTCATGCCACAAGCACATGGTTAGGGACAGCTTGGTTTAGCCGCTTAGGCCAGGATGTTATTCTTGTAGGCCCTCCTATCCACTGATGCTCAAAGCCTTGGATCCTTTTTATTATCCTTGCCTTTTGGTTTAAAGGGCTATTGGCTTTTTCTGCTTGCTCTCTTTTTTTTTTGAATTCACTGCTTTTTCTTGCTTCAAGAATTATTTTTATGATTTTTTTCAGATCCTCAGTAACATGTCTCCTTTTTCATCATTCTTTCAAGAGCCAACAATTTTAACATTCATGAACAACAAATTCAAAAGACATATGCACTGTTCAAGCATACATTCAGAA
>NC_029780.3:48037186-48050327 GCF_000817695.3 Arachis duranensis
CTTTTTCAATTAAGAACATTTTTCATTTAAGAAAGGTGATGGATTCATAGGACATTCATAACTTTAAGGCACAGACATTAAGACACTAATGATCATAAGACACAAACATAAATAAAACATAAAGCATAATTTTCGAAAAATAGAAAAATAAAGAACATGGAGATTAAAGAACGGGTCCACCTTAGTGATGGCGGCTTGTTCTTCCTCTTGAAGATCTTATGGAGTGCTTGAGCTCCTCAATGTCTTTTCCTTGCCTTTGTTGCTCCTTTCTCATGATTCTTTGATCTTCTCTAATTTCATGGAGGAGGATGGAATGTTCTTGGTACTCCACCCTTAGTTGTCCCATGTTGGAACTTAATTCTCCTAGGGAGGTATTGATTTACTCCCAATAGTTTTGTGGAGGAAAGTGCATCCCTTGAGGCATCTCAGGGATTTCCTGATGAGAGGGGTCTCTTGTTTGCTCCATCCTCTAGTGGGAATGATTGAGCGTTGGATAAACTCCAACCATCCCCTAGCCATAGGCTTGAGGTCATGCCTTCTCAGTTAAACCGGCTTCCCTCTTGAATCTCTCTTCCATTGAGCGCCCTCTTCACAAATGTCTATAAGGACTTGGTCCAACCATTGATCAAAGTTGACCCTTCTAGTGTAGGGTTGTTCATCTCCTTGCATCATGGGCAAGTTGAATGCCAACCTTACATTTTCTGGACTAAAATCTAAGCATTTCCCCCGAACCATTGTAAGCCAATTCTTTGGGTCCGGGTTCACACTTTGATCATGGTTCTTGGTGATCCATGCATTGGCATAGAACTCTTGAACCATTAAGATTTCGACTTGTTGAATAGGGTTAGTAAGAACTTCCCAACCTCTTCTTCGGATCTCATGTCGGATCTCCGGATATTCACTCTTTTTGAGTTTGAAAGGGACCTCGGGGATCACCTTCTTCATGCCCACAACTTCATAGAAGTGGTATTGATGCACCCTTGAGATGAATTTCTCCATCTCCCATGACTCGGTGGTGGAAGCTTTTGCCTTCCCTTTCCTCTTTCTAGAGGTTTCTCCGGCCTTAGGTGCCATAAATGGTTATGGAAAAATAAAAAGCAATGCTTTTACCACACCAAACTTAGAAGGTTTGCTCGTCCTCGAGCAAAAGAGGAAAGAAAATAGTAGAAGAAGAGGAGACAGAGGAGATGAAGGGGGCTT
This sequence comes from Arachis duranensis, assembly GCF_000817695.3. Lineage (NCBI taxonomy): Eukaryota > Viridiplantae > Streptophyta > Magnoliopsida > Fabales > Fabaceae > Arachis > Arachis duranensis. Next base: position 48,038,387 of record NC_029780.3, read on the forward strand.
TTGCGGTTCGGCTGAGGGGGAGAAGTAGTGTTTAGGTTGTGTGAAAATGAAGGAGTGAAGTAGGGTTTATATAGGGATAGAAAGAGGGGTAGGGTTCGGCCATTATGGGTGGGTTTGGGAGGGAAAGTGGTTTGAATTTGGATGGTGGGGTAGGTGGGGTTTTATGAAGGATGGATGTGAGTGGTGAAGAGAATGGTGGGATTTGATAGGTGAGGGGTTTTTTTTTGCAAGAGGTATTGAGGTGATTGGTGAATGGGTGAAGAAGAGAGAGAGTGGTGGGGTAGGTAGGGATCCTGTGGGGTCCACAGATCTTGAGGTGTCAAGGATAGCTCATCCCTGCACCAAGTGCCGTATAAAACGCCCTTTCTGCCAATCCTGGCGTTAAACGCCAGGCTGCTGCCCTTTTCTAGCATTAAACGCCAGTCTGGTGCCTCTTTCTGGCATTAAACGCCAGTCTAGTGCCCCTTTCTGGCGTTAAACACCCAGAATGGTGCTAGACTGGGCGTTAAACGCCCATTTGCTGCCCTTACTAGCGTTTAAACGCCAGCAAGCTTTTCCTCCAGGGTGTGCTATTTTTCTTTCTATTTTTCATTCTGTTTTTGCTTTTTCAATTGTTTTTGTGACTTCACATGATCATCAACCTATAGAAAACATAAAATAACAATGGAAAATAGATAAATATAACATTGGGTTGCCTCCCAACAAGCACTTTTTTAATGTTAGTAGCTTGACAGTGGGCCCTCAGGGAGCTTCACAGATGTTCAGAGTAATGTTGGAACCTCCCAAAACCAAACTTAGAGTTTGAATGTGGGGGTTCAACACCAAACTTAGAATTTGGTTGTGGCCTCCCAACACCAAACTTAGAGTTTGACTGTGGGGGCTCTGTTTGAGTCTGTTTTGAGAGAAGCTCTTCATGCTTCCTCTCCATGGTTACAGAGGGATATCCTTGAGCCTTAAACACAAAGGATTCTTCATTCACTTGAATGATCAATTCTCCTCTGTCAACATCCATACACTTCCCAGTCTCTAGGACTATAAAATCAGCAGGGATGTAATGGTCTTCAATCTTTACCAAAACATCCTCTACAAGTCCATAAGCTTGTTTTCTTGAATTGTCTGTCATCTCTAGTGAGATTCTTGCAGCTTGTACCTCAAAGATTCCTAGTTTCTCCATTACAGAGAAAGGCATGAGGTTTATGCTTGACCCTAGGTCACACAGAGCCTTCTCGAAGGTCATGGTGCCTAATGTACAAGGTATTGAGAACTTCCCAGGGTCCTGTCTCTTTTGAGGTAATCTCTGCCTAGTCAAGTCATCCAGTTCTTTGGTGAGCAAAGGGGGGTTCGTCCTCCCAAGTCTCATTACCAAATAACTTGTCATTTAGCTTCATGATTGCTCCAAGGTACTTAGCAACTTGCTCTTTAGTGACATCTTCATCCTCTTCAGAGGAAGAATACTCATCAGAGCTCATGAATGGTAGAAGTAAATCCAATGGAATCTCTATGGTCTCAGTGTGAGCCTCAGATTCCCATGGTTCCTCATTAGGGAACTCATTGGAGGCTAGTGGACGTCCATTAAGGTCTTCCTCAGTGGCGATTGATAAACCCCGACTTCGTGGTTTATTTTGTGCTTATTTTGGGGGATTTATCCACTTTTTCCCACATTTATTCAATGAAATAGCATGGATTTGTAATTCTCCCTTGAATTGTGCTTAAATGTAAAAACATGCTTTTTAGGCCTTAAATTGGTGATTTTAATTCACTTTAATCCCATTCGATGCCTTGATGTGTTTGTTAAGGAATTTCAGGTCCATAAGGCAAGTATTGGATGGAAGAAATGAAGAGAAAAGCATGCTAAAAGGAGAATGCATGAAGAAACAAAGATTTGGAATGCACCAATGGACGCGCACGCGTACAAGGCGTGCACGCGCAAAAGTGGTTTTCCACAAGGACGCGCACGCGTACATATCGCTTCTGCGTGGATGAAGATTTGCCAATCGACGCGCACGCGCACATGGCGCGCACGCGCCGATACTCTTACTTGGCCCACTTAAAGGCAAATCGTTGGGGGCGATTTCTGAGCAGCCCAGGCCCAAATCCAACTTGTTTCTGAGTGTATTTCATGCAGAATTGAAGTCCAAGCAAGGGGGAGCAATTAGTTTAGCCAACATGAGCCTTTAGTTAGTTTTCTAGAGAGAGAAGCTCCCTCTTCTCTCTAGAATTAGGTTAGATTAATTTCCATCTTAGATCTAGATTTAATTCATGCTTTGATTTACTTTTCTTTTATAATTCCTTGTTCCTCTACTCTTTCTCTCTTTAATTTCGTATCTCATTCATGTAATTCTCTACTTTTATGTTGATGCATTTTTGTTCTTCTATTTTCAATTCAATGCAATTTATGATTTATGTTCCTTTATTGTTGATTTGGATTTGTTGTTGTTTAATTCATTGCAATTGAGTAGTGTAGATTTACATTCCTTGCAATTTTACTATGCTTTCCTTTTATGCCTACCAAGTGTTTGACAAAATGCTTGGTAGGATGTTAGAGTAGAATTTGAGCATTCTTGGCTTGGAAAGAGTAATTGGGCAATCTTGAGTCATGAAAACCCAACTCATGTTGGTAATATAGAGTTGTTAGCTAGTATTGTTTCCATTGACACTAATCTTTTGCTAACTTAGTTAGTGGGTTGATTAGGACTTATGGAAGATTATTTCCATTGATGCTAATCTTTTGCTAGTTTAATTAGTAAGTCGATTAGGACTTTTGGATTGAGATTAGCTAGTCTCATTAGACTTTCTCCTTATTCGTTGGAGTTGACGTAATGAGATAAATTCTTGTTTATTATTGTGACATGATTGGTTAATCTTGTTTGACATTCTCCCTATTTGTTGGAGTTAACTAAATAAGATGAATTAATCATGCATGACTAGGATAGAAAGTCTATGATCTCAATCCATTGCCATGACTGTCTCTCTTTATTACTTGCTTTCTTTTATTACTTGCTCAATTTACTTTTCTTGTCTTTTTATTTTATTACCCCTTTCATCAACCAAAACCCCCTATAACCCTCATAGCCAATAATCATACATTTCATTGCAACTCTTCGTGAGACGACCCGGAGTCTTAATACTTCGGTTATTTCTTATTTGGGGTTTGTTCCTTGTGACAACCAAAATTTTTGCATGAAAGGATTATTGATTGGTTTGGAAACTATACTTCATAACGAGACTTCTTTACATAAATTCTAAACCATCAAGAAATCCGATCATCAAAATGGCGCCGTTGCCGAGGAGTTACAATGGTGTTATATTATTGGTTATTGTATTTATTGTGAATAGCTTTGTTTTTTGTTTGTTTGTTGATTTTTGCTAGTTGTAGGATTTAGTTTTCTTCATTTCTTGTTAGCTTTTGTTTTTATTTTCTCTTTCACTATGAATTCTCATTTTAGCTATGAGTGTGATTACAACTATGTTATAGGAAATGGGAACTTCAATGAAGATGTGCATCAAGGATGGGATAACCAAAGGTGGGAGGAGCCATATGCATATGATCAATCCTCATGGCAACAACCTCCACCAATGCACTATGAAGAAGAGTCATTCTATGATGCATGCCAATTCAATGGTTATGGTGAATCCCCTTGTGACTTTCAAGAACCACCACCATATGCCTTTGAGCCATATCCTCAACATAGCCCTCAATCATACTCGCAAGCCCCTTCTTACCAACCATCTTCATATGATCCTAATCCATATCCATCCTACCAACAACCATATGAGCCATATAAACCACATATAGAGCAACCACCATTCCAACATCAACATTTTCAAGAGCCGCCCCCTCCATATTATTGCCAAGATGAACCACCTCCAATATATGAAAAATTCTAACCACAAGATGAATACCACTTTCCACCACAACCTCCCATGGGAGAATATTCATGCCCTCCAATCCAAGAGTCATATGATCCTACCCATGATATCCAAGAAGAACAAGAGTTAAGGGATCGTTTCAAGGAGACATTGGATTAATTTCAAGCAACCATGGAGTGTTTTGTGCAACAAATGGAAAGAATGGAAAATATTGAACCACCACAACCTTACCAAGAAGAACCACCTTCCAACTACAATACCCTTCCCTCAAATGATGAACCCTCTCTTCCACCATCACCTTCTGATGAAGCCTTTATTCTAGAATTAAGGGATCTTAAATCTCATATCTTAAGGCAACACGAGGAGGATGAAAAGAGATTTGAGGAGTTAAGAGCAAAAACGGCTATCATGGTAGAAGCCATTAGCAACATCATCTCATCCCGCCTAAGCCTATGCGATCAAGGCACTTTCATTGTGGAATGTGGATAAGCAACCAAGAAGCTTAGCGAGGGAGTGAACTTAAAGCTCCAAGGTGAAGAAGAAGAGTTAAAGCAAGAAATGCAACAAGAGGAGGAGGTAGGGATTATTGAACAATGGGAAGATGTGGTTGAAGACTTAGGAGATTCAGAACCTCCTTGGGAACATAAAGTTGAAGAAAATCCCTCCAAGATGATTGAAATTGATGCTAGGGAGGAAAGTGTACACCTTCCAAGGCATATTCCATATGAAGCCGTGGATGGGATAGAGCAAGCATTGAGTTCCCTTGGTGATGGAGATCAAGCACCAAGCCTTAGTGGTGAAGAATCCTTTGAACATGAAGAACCTTCCCCCATTGGATTTGATAGCAATGTGGAGGTAAATCTCTCTCATCCTCCCATTTATGATTTGTGTAAGGGAAAAGGTTTAGATAAAATTGTTGAACAAAGGATTGAAATTAAGAGATCTTGTGGAGAGGTGGAAGTCCTTAGAAAAAGGAGGATGGTAATTGAATACGCCTTGTCAAGACCCTTGGAATCACCTTTGCCTAGGTTGCCATCTACACCTTCATTTGAGTGGGTGAAACTCACTTCTATTAGCTTTATTATCCTACTTGAATATGGTTTGCTTGAGACGGATGGCCAACTTAGGATGCTTTGTGGGATGAAGCGTAAAAGAAAGATGTTTCGTGGCTGGCGTTGCAAATCAAGGCTCATTATGGTTGATGCATCAAACATGAGATATAAAGGTTGGAGTAGTGCTCACCTAGATGGGTCTAGGAGGATTGTTGGTCACTTTATAGAGAATTCACCTTGCTCACCACCCGAATGGGCTAATAATGAGAGTCAACTTCAAGACGGGTGTGAAAACAAAGTGTGGGATACCGGATCACACAAGGAAGACCAATTTTGGGAGCCTATGGTTTGTGAAGAACTCCATTAAAGCTTGGAGTTATTAACTTTGAATGATGAAGCACAACGGAAGTCCAAGCATTGGTGGATGTTCAAGGATGGATTCAAGCACAAGCCACCTTGATGGAAGCTCCCCATAAGTCCAACTTAAGGACAATAAACAAAAGTGCTAGGTGGGAGACACCCCACCATGGTAACATCTTTCCCTTTTCTTCTTTGTAAATATTGGTAATTTAGATTTAATTTCATGTTTTGATTGATTTGTTAAGTTTGTTTGGGAGTCTAGTAGGTTAAATAAGGTTTTATGATGTTTTGGTACTTGTTTGGAGGTTTGGAATGCTTGGTTTGGTGCAAGAACATAGAAAAATTTTGAAAAACAGAGCACCAACCCACGCGTACGCGCCATGCACGCGTACGCGTGCCTTATGCATTCTCGACCATCCACGTGCACGCGCCATGTACGCGTACGTGTGGATCTAGAAGTTCCACCTCCAGGCTAAGGACCCGAGAGTTGTGCCAACTCTGGGCCAACTCTGTGCCTAAACCAGCGCGGACGCACATAGTGCGCGTCCGTGCCCCTTCACATTTCCATACCCACGCGTGAGCGCACCTGGTGCCTCCGCACCCCCTCTCCTCTCGTCCATCCGCGCGCGCGCGCACAGTACGCGCACGCGTGGATTACTCTGTTTCACCCGCCTTTTCTTCTTCTCATCTCTTTCCATTTCTTTCCCTCTCTTTTTTTTCCCTTCTCTCACCCATCATCCAACACTACCAAACACCATCCATAGCCATTTCTTTTAGTTGATTGTTAATTAGTTTAATTTTTCCTTTAATTTTCTATTTTCCATTATAAGTGTTGGATTTCTGATTTTGTTGCTAATTCTTGCTGCCTATTATTAACAGAATGTTATCTTAGCATAATTATTGATCGGGGTAAAACTTGTCTCTCAACAAATTCCCATTCGGCAAGTGTACCGAATTTGTCGTCAAGTAAAAACTCACAATAGAGTGAGGTCGAATCCCACAGGGATTGATTGATCAAGCAACTTTAATTAGAGGAATGATCTAGTTGAGCGAATCCATGAATATAGTTGATAATTGCAGAAATTAAAATGGCGAGAAAGTAAATGACTGAAAGTAAATAGCAGAATTGTAAATGGGAATGGGGGAATTGCTCATAAAAGTAAATTGCAGAAATTAAAGAGAATTGGTAAGATCAGAAATGGGGAGTTCATTGGGCTTAGGAGATGTTACATTCTCCGGATCAATTTCATTTTCATCTCTTCCTCAATCAATGCACTCATTGATCTCCTTGGCAATCTTAAGTGATTGAATCACAATTTCTTGCAATTCAATCTCTCAAAACTTGATCAATAGCCAATTTCTTGGTCAATTGCTCATGAGAAGAGATGAAGTGTGGTCACTGATTATACCACATGCACTTCCCAAATCAAATGCTTAGAGGGTTATAGCCACATACCCATCCACATTCAATTTGAGTTAGTTGATCATTGCTCTACCAAAATAGAAAAGAAAGAAAGTGCAGAAAAGTAAAGATGAAGATTAAAACTAAAATGACAACTTCAAAATTCATAAATGAAAAGTACAAAGAAAAGAAAGAGAAGGAAAAGTGTGTGAGGGGAGGGAGTCCGAAGACCCCTCGTCAATCCCCCATTTCAGAATGCCCTGAATGTAAAAACTAAGGCCTTTATATAGGCTTTCCTAAATTACAAAATGAAATTAAAAGCAAATTACACTTAAATGAAAATTCCTATTCTAGATGCGTCTTGTGGCCTTGATTGGTTGACAATTGTGGGCTTGCTTGCTTGAGCTTTGAAGTGGACTTGAGAGAGAAGTGAGTCAAGTTGAGGTCCAGGTGCTAAAGTTAGTGCTAAAGTTAGCCACACTAACGCTACAAGTATGGCGTTAGTGCTAAAGTTATTGTGGCTAACGTTGCACTTGCTGCCCAGTTGGTGTTTTTGGGGCTTAAAAGATGCCTCTTGTTTGTGCTCCAATTTCATGCCCACTATAGAGTATTATATATCGTTGGAAAGCTCTGAATGTCAGATTTCTAACGCAACTAGAATCACCTCAATTGAACTTCTGTAGCTCAAGTCATGCGCCTTTGAAGTGGACATGGTCGCTGGCATGGTCGCCAACGTTAATGAAAATGTTGAGTCTTAATAACGCTAGTGATTTCCCATTTTTGAAGCTCAAACTTAAGTTAACGTGGGAGTTAACGTGGCTCATTGTGGCTTGTGTGGCTCCTTCCAACGTTAGTGACAATGTTGAGTGTCACTAACATTGGCCATCACCTTCTTTCGTCCACGTTAGCTTCCACGTTAACTAAGTTAACGTGGAAGTTAACGTGGCTTCCTTGAGGGTTGTGTGGTTGCTTTCAACGTTAGTGACAATGTTGGGTGTCACTAACTTTGTCGACCACCCTTGCCTCTTACGTTAGCTCCCATGTTAACCAAGTTAACGTGGGAGTTAACGTTGCATTTTGCACTTAGGCCAACGTTAGTGACAATGTTGAATGTCACTAACGTTGGCTTCCTTCCCCCTTTTAACGTTAGAGGCCACGTTAACTAAGTTAACGTGGACTCTAACGTGGCCACTTATGAGCTTGGTCCAACGTTAGTGATAATGTTAAGTGTCACTAACGTTTGCTCCATTTCCTTTCTTCAAAGTTAATGCCACTAACGTTCCAACTTTCCTTCCTTCCACGTTAGTGCCCACGTTAGTGTAACTAACATAGCCACTAACATGGCTCTTCTCTTCTTCTTTTGTTGGCCTGAAATCAATCAAACAAAGTGCATCAAAGTCTTGCTCTTATTCATGGGATCATGCATAAACAAACAGAGTGCATCAAAGTCTTGCTCTTAATCATGGGATCATGCATCATCCAATTTATCATATAATTCATGCAAAATTCTCATGAAATCATGTAAAGTGCACAATGTATACTTGAATCAAGAAGTAAGTGAAATTCTACCCAAAACTAGCTTATTTCCTAAGAAAATGCATGAAACTACCTTAAAAACAATGAAGAAAAGGTCAGTGAAACTGGCCAAAATGCCCTGGCATCACAACACCAAACTTAAAGCTTGCTTGTCCCTAAGCAAGTACTGGAACAAGAGAATGATGAATGAAATGCCAATAGTAATGAGTCATTCTTGTGGAAGTCATGTCCCTGGTTTTATGGTGGTTTCATGCATAGCAACTTAGGTTCATTCCTGGCTTTCAAACCTTTATCATGTCCTAGAATACTCACTGTGACTGCATACCATGAGACTTGGATTTCTGATTTGCATAAATTTGAAGCAAATGCTTACACATTTTTGGATTTCTGATTTTATCCATTGAGATATAAATTAAACTATTTTAACGGTTCAGATAGACGTATTGATAGTTAATATGGACGGCTTTCAGCCAACACTCCCGAACCAGTTGGTTCAAGGTGCTAGGTGTTGAAGCAGCCCTAAGAACTTACTTGCTCAAGTCTCTCCCCCATACATACACACCACAGGCATATAGTTTATTTATTTTCTTTTCTTGAGACCTTGGTGTCCAGCACCTCTTTGGGTTACTAAATGCTCTGTAGTGAGGGTTACTCTTGATAGTGGACTTTCAGCTGATAATCCCGAGTTAGTTAACCCAAGTTACCAAGTGATAAGTCACCCCAAAGAGCTTATTCATCCAAGTAGATCCCTCACACATGAGCACCACAGACACATGCCTCAAGCTCAAAACCATTGGTGCCTAGCCTTATTGCTTACTCTTTTTCTTTTGTTTTTCAACCTTTATTATTCTTTCCCTTTTTCTTCTTAGGATCTTCTTATTTAGTTAGTCTCATGGGGTGTGTCTCCAGCATAGTATTCATGACAGATAGTTGTCCTCCCACCTTGTGGTTGAACCAACTTAGCCAACTTATGACCACACCACAAACTCAAGAACTTACTCCATAGTATGAACTCCACTCTGGTCTTTTATAAAACACTCATTCTCTTTACATTTGATTCAAAAGGGACAAGCATACAAGTAAGTGGTGGACGAAATTGTGATCACATCAATGTAGTACTCTTTGTTATTGTATGGAATCATTATTGTGGCTCTTGGCTATGTGTGGACACAACTCCGTTCAACTTAACCAGCAAGTGTACTAGGTCATCCAAGTAATACCTTACGTGAGTAAGGGTCGATCCCACAGAGATTGTTGGTATGAAGCAAGCTATGGTCACCTTTTAAATCTCAGTTAGGAAAATTAAATGGTTATGGATTTCGAAAATTAATTAATAATAAACAGAAAATAAAATAGGATAGAAATACTTATGTAAATCAATAGTGGGAATTTCAGATAGGCGTATGGAGATGCTGTGCTCCTCTTGAATCTCTACTTTCTTATTACATTCATCCAATCCTTCTTACTCCTTTCCATGGCAAGCTGTATGTAGGGCATCACCGTCGTCAATTGCTACTTTTAATCCTCTCGGGTAAATGGTCCTATGCACTGTCACTGCATGGCTAATCGTCTGGAGGCATCACCCTTGCCGATGGCTACATCCCATCCTCTCAGTGAAAACGTTCCTACGCTCTGTCACAACACGGCTAATCATCTGTCGGTTCTCAATCAGGTTGGAATAGAATCCCTCGATTCTTTTGCGTCTGTCACTGACGCCCAGCCTTCAGGAGTTTGAAGCTCATCACAGTCATTCAATACCGGAATCTTACTCGGAATACCACAGACAAGGTTAGACTTTCCAGATTCCCGGAATCCTACTCGGAATACCATAGACAAGGTTAGACTTTCCGAATTCCCATGAATGCCGCCATCTATCTAGCTTATACCACGAAGATTCTGTTGGGGAATCTAAAAGACATGCGCCCGGCCTAAGGTAGAACGGAAGTGGCTGTCAGTCACGCGCGTTCATAGGTGAGAATGATGATGAGTGTCACAGATCATCACATTCATCAAGTTGAAGTGCAACGTATATCTTGGAATAAGAATAAAAGAGAATTGAATAGAAGATAATAGTAATTATATTGAAACTTGAGGTACAGCAGAGCTCCATACCCTTAATCTATGGTGTGTAGAAACTCCACCGTTGAAAATACATAAGTGAAAGGTTCAGGCATGGCTGAATGGCCAGCCCCCATGAAGATGATCAAAAGACCGAATGGTCAAAAGATGACTAATACACTAGTAAAAAGTCTTATTTATACTAAACTAGCTACTAGGGTTTACATGAGTAAGTAATTGATGCATAAATCCACTTCCAGGGCCCACTTGGTGTATGTTTGGGCTGAGCTTGATCTATCCACGAGCTGAGGCATCTCTTGGAGTTGAGCACCAAGTTATAACGTCTTTTGGGCGTTCAACTCCGGGTTGTGACGTGTTTCTGGCGTTTAACTCCAGACAATAGCATGTACTTGGCGTTGAGCGCCACTTTACGTCATAAATTCCCGATTAAAGTATGGACTATTATATATTGCTGGAAAGCTCTGGATGTATACTTTCCAATGCCGTTGAGATCGCGCCTTTTGGAGTTCTCTAGCTCCAGAAAATCCATTTCGAGTGCAGGGAGGTCAGATTCAAACAGCATCAGTAGTCCTGTTGTCAGCCTTTTTCAGAGTTTTGCTCAAGTCCCTCAATTTCAGCCAGAAATTACCTGAAATCACAGAAAAACACACAAACTCATAGTAAAGTCCAGAAATGTGAATTTTAACATAAAAACTAATGAAAACATCCCTGAAAGTAGCTTAAACTTACTAAAAACTACCTAAAAACAATGCCAAAAAGAGTATAAATTATCCGCTCATCACAACACCAAACTTAAATTGTTGCTTGTCCCCAAGCAACTGAAAATCAATTAGGATAAAAAGAAGAGAATATACTATAAATTCCAGAATATCAATGAATATTAATTATAATTAGATGAGCGGGACTTGTAGCTTTTTGCTTCTGAACAGTTTTGGCATCTCAAATTTTCCTTTGAAGTTCAGAATGATTGGCTTCTCTAGGAACTTAGAATTTCGGATAGTGTTATTGACTTTCCTAGTTAAGTATGTTGATTCTTGAACACAGCTACTTATGAGTCTTGGCCGTGGCCCTAAGCACTTTGTTTTCCAGTATTACCACCGGATACATAAATGCCACAGACACATGACTGGGTGAACCTTTTCAGATTGTGACTCAGCTTTGCTAGAGTCCCCAGTTAGAGGTGTCCAGAGCTCTTAAGCACACTCTTTTTGCTTTGGATCACGACTTTAACCACTCAGTCTCAAGCTTTTCACTTGGACCTTCATGACACAAGCACATGGTTAGGGACAGCTTGATTTAGCCGCTTAGGCCTGGATTTGATTTCCTTGGGCCCTCCTATCCATTGATGCTCAAAGCCTTGGATCCTTTTTACTCTTGCCTTTTTGTTTTAAGGGCTATTGGCTTTTTCTGCTTGCTTTTTCTTTTTCTTTCTATTTTTTTCGCCATTTTTTTTGCAAGCTTTTCTTTTTTTTTCACTGCTTTTTCTTGCTTCAAGAATCAATTTTATGATTTTTCAGATTATCAATAACATTTCTCTTTATTCATCATTCTTTCAAGAGCTAACAATTTTAACATTCATAAACAGCAAGATCAAAAAAAATATGCACTGTTCAAGCATTCATTCAGAAAACAAAAAGTATTG
>NC_029780.3:48050477-48052308 GCF_000817695.3 Arachis duranensis
GAATTTATTCATAGCTTTAAGACATAGTTACTACATCCTAATGATCATGAAGTAGAGACACAAAACATGGATAGACATATAACAACATAAAAAAAACGAAAAGCAGAAGAAACATTTAAGAACAAGGAATGAGTCCACCTTAGTGAGGGTGGCGCCTTCTTAAAGAACCAATGGTGCTCTTTGAGCTCCTCTATGTCTCTTCCTTGCTTCTGTTGAATGATTCCTAGTAATTTTGGTGTTCCTACCCTTAGTTGCTTCCAATAATTATGTGGAGGAACATGTATCCCCTGAGGTATCTCATGGATTTCTTGATGAGGGAATTTCTCATGCTCTCTTGATGTGCAGTCAAATGCTCTTCTACTGAGTTATGGACCCTTGAGATGAATATCTCCATCTCCCATGACTTGGAGGTGGAAGCTTTTTGTCTTCCTTTTTCTCTTTTTTTTTTTAGGTTTCTCTGAATTGTTGATTTTTAGTTTCTCTTGACTTCCTCTTCAGAGTCTTTTCAGGTTCAGGATTAGCTTCAACAAGAGTGCCTTTTTCCTTGTTCCTGCTCATATGAAAGAGAAGAGGAAAAGAAAAGGAAGAGGAATCCTCTATATCACAGTAAAGAGGATTCTTATTATTAGTAGAAGAAGAAAGGGGATAACGGAAGGAGAGGGATGAATAGTCTGTATAAAGAGTAAGGATAGGGGAGGTGATAAGAGATGAAGAGAAGTGTTAGTAAATAAATAAATAAATAGAAGAAGATGAGAGAGGGATTTTCGAAAATATTTTTGAAAAGGAGTTAGTAATTTCGAAAATTAAAGATGTATTAAAATTAAAATAAAAATTTAAAACAATTAGTTAATTAAAAAGAATTTTTTGAAAAAGAGGGAGGTATTTTCGAAAATTAGAGAGGGAAAAGTAGTTAGGTGGTTTTGAAAAAGATAATAAACAAACAAAAAGTTAATTAGTTAGTTGAAAAAGATATTAAAATCAAATTTGAAAAGATAAGAAGATAAGAACTTAGATAAGATATTTTAAAATCAAATTTTTTGAAAAAGATAAAATTTTGAAAAAGATATGATAAAGAGATAAGATAAGAAGATATGATAAAAAGATAAGATTTAAAAAAAAAGCTATTTTGAAAAAGATTTAATTTTTAAAATTAAAATTAATTACTTAACTAACAAGTAACTACAAGATATGATTCTAGAATTTAAAGATTGATCCTTTCTTAACAAGAAAGTAACAAACTTCAAATTTTTGAATCAATCACATTAATTGTTAGCTAATTTTCGAAAATATGATATAAAGATAAGAAAAAGATTTTGAAAATATTTTGAAAAAGATTTTTGAAATTTTTGAAAAAGAGGAAAAATTGGAGAACATATGATTTTTGAAAAAGATTTTGAAAAGATAAGATTTTTAAATTTTGAAAATTTGACTTGACTTGTAAGAAATAACTAATTTTAAAAATTTTTGACTAAGTCAACTCAAATATTCGAAAATTATGAGAAAAATAAGGAAAATATATTTTTTTGATTTTTTTAATTTTTAATTATGAGAGAGAAAAATTAAAAACGTCATTTTTATGTTTTTCTCTTTTCTTTATGGATCAAAACAAAGAATGCATGCAAGAACACTATGAATGTCAAGATGAACACCAAGAACACCTTGAAGATCATGATGAACATCAAGAACATAATTTTGAAAAATTTTTGATGCAAAGAAAACATGCAAGACACCAAACTTAGAAATCTTTAACGCATGGACACTATGAATGCAAAAATGCATATGAAAAACAACAAACAACACAAAACAAGAAAGCATCAAGATCAAACAAGAA
>NC_029780.3:48052563-48054739 GCF_000817695.3 Arachis duranensis
AATATTTTTCGAAAATATTCTTTTAGAAAAACGAAAATAAAAGAAAAATTTTGAAAACTTTTTGAAAAGAAAATAAAAAGAAAATTACCTAATCTGAACAACAAGATGAACAGTCAGTTGTCCATACTCGAGCAATCCCCGACAACAGCGCCAAAAACTTGGTGAATGAAATTGTGATCACATCAATGTAGTACTCTTTGTTATTGTATGGAATCATTATTGTGGCTCTTGGCTATGTGTGGACACAACTCCGTTCAACTTAACCAACAAGTGTACTGGGTCATCCAAGTAATACCTTACGTGAGTAAGGGTCGATCCCACAGAGATTGTTGGTATGAAGCAAGCTATGGTCACCTTGTAAATCTCAGTTAGGCAAATTAAATGGTTATGGATTTCGAAAATTAATTAATAATAAACAAAAAATAAAATAGGACAGAAATACTTATGTAAATCAATAGTGGGAATTTCAGATAGGCGTATGGAGATGCTGTGCTCCTCCTGAATCTCTACTTTCTTATTACATTCATCCAATCCTTCTTACTCCTTTCCATGGCAAGCTGTATGTAGGGCATCACCGTCGTCAATGGCTACTTTTAATCCTCTCGGGAAAATGGTCCTATGCGCTGTCACTGCATGGCTAATCGTCTGGAGGCATCACCCTTGCCGATGGCTACATCCCATTCTCTCAGTGAAAATGGTCCAAATGCTCTGTCACAGCACGGCTAATCATCTGTCGGTTCTCAATCAGGTTGGAATAGAATCCCTCGATTCTTTTGCGTCTGTCACTGACGCCCAGCCTTCAGGAGTTTGAAGCTCGTCACAGTCATTCAATACCGGAATCTTACTCGGAATACCACAGACAAGGTTAGACTTTCTAGATTCCCAGAATCCTACTCAGAATACCACAGACAAGGTTAGACTTTCCGGATTCCCATGAATGCCGCCATCCATCTAGCTTATACCACGAAGATTCTGTTGGGGAATTTAAGAGACATGCGCCCGGCCTAAGGTAGAACGGAAGTGGTTGTCAGTCACGCGTGTTCATAGGTGAGAATGATGATGAGTGTCATGGATCATCACATTCATCAAGTTGAAGTGCAACGTATATCTTGGAATAAGAATAAAAGATAATTGAAAAGAAGATAATAGTAATTATATTGAAACTTGAGGTACAGCAGAGCCCGACACCCTTAATCTATGGTGTGTAGAAACTCCACCGTTGAAAATACATAAGTGAAAGGTTCAGGCATGGCTGAATGGCCAGCCCCCATGAAGATGATCAAAAGACCGAATGGTCAAAAGATGACTAATACACTAGTAAAAAGTCTTATTTATACTAAACTAGCTACTAGGGTTTACATGAGTAAGTAATTGATGCATAAATCCACTTCCGGGGCCCACTTGGTGTATGTTTGGGCTGAGCTTGATCTATCCACGAGCTGAGGCTTTTCTTGGAGTTGAAGTCCAAGTTATAACGTGTTTTGGGCGTTCAACTCCGGGTTGTGACGTGTTTCTGGCGTTTAACTCCAGACAGCAGCATGTACTTGGCGTTGAGCGCCACTTTACGTCATCAATTCCCGATTAAAGTATAGACTATTATATTTTGCTGGAAAGCTCTGGATGTCTACTTTCCAATGCCGTTGAGAGCGCGCCTTTTGGAGTTCTCTAGCTCCAGGAAATCTATTTCAAGTGCAGGGAGGTCAGATTCCAACAACATCAGTAGTCCTTTTGTCAGCCTTTTTCAGAGTTTTGCTCAAGTCCCTCAATTTCAGCCAGAAATTACCTGAAATCACAGAAAAACACACAAACTCATAGTAATGTCCAGAAATGTGAATTTTAACATAAAAACTAATGGAAACATCCCTGAAAGTACCTAAAAACAATGCCAAAAAGCGTATAAATTATCCGCTCATCACAACACCAAACTTAAATTGTTGCTTGTCCCCAAGCAACTCAAAATCAATTAGGATAAAAAAAAGAGAATATACTATAAATTCCAGAATATCAATGAATATTAATTATAATTAGATGAGCGGGACTTGTAGCTTTTTGCTTCTGAACAGTTTTGGCATCTCACTTTTTCCTTTGAAGTTTAGAATGATTGGCATCTATAGGAAATTAGAATTTTAGATAGTGTTATTGATTCTCCTAGTTCAATATGTTGATTCTTGAACAC
>NC_029780.3:48055454-48055806 GCF_000817695.3 Arachis duranensis
ACTCTCTTGATGTGCAGTCAAATGCTCTTCTACTGAGTTATGGACCCTTGAGATGAATATCTCCATCTCCCATGACTTAGAGGTGGAAGCTTTTTGTCTTCCTTTTTCTCTTTTTTTTTTAGGTTTCTCTGAATTGTTGATTTTTAGTTTCTCTTGACTTCCTCTTCAGAGTCTTTTCAGGTTCAGGATTAGCTTCAACAAGAGTGCCTTTTTCCTTGTTCCTGCTCATATGAAAGAGAAGAGGAAAAGAAAAGGAAGAGGAATCCTCTACGTCACAGTAAAGAGGATCCTTATTATTAGTAGAAGAAGAAAGGGGATAATGGAAGGAGAGGGATGAATAGTCTGTATAAAG
>NC_029780.3:48056083-48060525 GCF_000817695.3 Arachis duranensis
AAAAGATATGTTTGAAAAAGATTTAATTTTTAAAATTAAAATTAATTACTTAACTAACAAGTAACTACAAGATATGATTCTAGAATTTAAAGATTGATCCTTTCTTAACAAGAAAGTAACAAACTTCAAATTTTTGAATCAATCACATTAATTGTTAGCTAATTTTCGAAAATATGATATAAAGATAAGAAAAAGATTTTGAAAATATTTTGGAAAAGATTTTTGAAATTTTCGAAAAAGAGGAAAAATTGGAGAAGATATGATTTTTGAAAAAGATTTTGAAAAGATAAGATTTTTAAATTTTGAAAATTTGACTTGACTTGTAAGAAATAACTAATTTTAAAAATTTTTGACTAAGTCAACTCAAATTTTCGAAAATTATGGGAAAAATAAGGAAAATATATTTTTTTGATTTTTTGAATTTTTAATTATGAGAGAGAAAAATTAAAAACGTCATTTTTATGTTTTTCTCTTTTCTTTATGGATCAAAACAAAGAATGCATGCAAGAACACTATGAATGTCAAGATGAACACCAAGAACACGTTGAAGATCATGATGAACATCAAGAACATAATTTTGAAAAATTTTTGATGCAAAGAAAACATGCAAGACACCAAACTTAGAAATCTTTAATGCATGGACACTATGAATGCAAAAATGCATATGAAAAACAACAAACAACACAAAACAAGAAAGCATCAAGATCAAACAAGAAGACTTATCAAGAACAACTTGAAGATCATGAAGAACACTATGAATGCATGAAAACAAGAAATCATCAAGATCAAACAAGAAGACTTGTCAAGAACAACTTGAAGATCATGAAGAACACCATGAATGCATGGAATTTCGAAAAATGCAAGAAAAATTTTAAAAGCATGCAATTGACACCAAACTTAAAAATTAACACAAGACTCAAACAAGAAACATGAAATATTTTTGATTTTTATGATTTTCTAATTTTTTGTATTTTTATTTTATTTTTTCAAAAATATTCTTTTAGAAAAACGAAAATAAAAGAAAAATTTTGAAAACTTTTTGAAAAGAAAATAAAAAGAAAATTACCTAATCTGAGCAACAAGATGAACAGTCAGTTGTCCATACTCGAACAATCCCCGGCAACGGCGCCAAAGGCATGGTGGACGAAATTGTGATCACATCAATGTAGTACTCTTTGTTATTGTATGGAATCATTATTGTGGCTCTTGGCTATGTGTGGAAACAACTCCGTTCAACTTAACCAGCAAGTGTACTGGGTCATCCAAGTAATACCTTGCGTGAGTAAGGGTCGATCCCACAGAGATTGTTGGTATGAAGCAAGCTATGGTCATCTTGTAAATCCCAGTCAGGTAAATCTCAGTCAGGCGGATTCAAGTATAATTGGATTATTGGTTTAAATTTGATTAATGGAATAAATAATAATAAACAGAAAATAAAATAGGATAGAAATA
Organism: Arachis duranensis; assembly: GCF_000817695.3. Lineage (NCBI taxonomy): Eukaryota > Viridiplantae > Streptophyta > Magnoliopsida > Fabales > Fabaceae > Arachis > Arachis duranensis. Next base: position 48,057,536 of record NC_029780.3, read on the forward strand.
CTTATGTAAATCAATAGTGGGAATTTCAGATAGGCGTATGGAGATGCTGTGCTCCTCTTGAATCTCCACTTTCTTATTACATTCATCCAATCCTTCTTACTCCTTTCCATGGCAAGCTGTATGTAGGGCATCACCGTCGTCAATGGCTACTTTTAATCCTCTTGGGAAAATGGTCCTATGCGCTGTCACTGCATGGCTAATCGTCTGGAGGCATCACCCTTGCCGATGGCTACATCCCATCCTCTCAGTTAAAATGGTCCAAATGCTCTGTCACAGCACGGCTAATCATCTGTCGGTTCTCAATCAGGTTGGAATAGAATCCCTTGATTCTTTTGCGTCTGTCACTGACGCCCAACCTTCAGGAGTTTGAAGCTCGTCACAGTCATTCAATACCGGAATCTTACTCGGAATAACACAGACAAGGTTAGACTTTCCAGATTCCCGGAATCCTACTCGGAATACCACAGACAAGGTTAGACTTTCCAGATTCCCATGAATGCCGCCATCTATCTAGCTTATACCACGAAGATTCTGTTGGGGAATCTAAGAGACATGCGCCCGGCCTAAGGTAGAACGAAAGTGGTTGTCAGTCACGCGCGTTCATAGGTGAGAATGATGATGAGTGTCATGGATCATCACATTCATCAAGTTGAAGTGCAACATATATCTTGGAATAAGAATAAAAGAGAATTGAATAGAAGATAATAGTAATTATATTGAAACTTGAGGTACAGCAGAGCTCCACACCCTTAATCTATGGTGTGTAGAAACTCCACCGTTGAAAATACATAAGTGAAAGGTTCAGGTATGGCTGAATGGCCAGGCCCCATGAAGATGATCAAAAGACCGAATGGTCAAAAGATGACTAATACACTAGTAGAAAGTCTTATTTATACTAAACTAGCTACTAGGGTTTACATGAGTAAGTAATTGATGCATAAATCCACTTCCGGGGCCCACTTGGTGTATGTTTGGGATGAACTTGATCTATCCACAAGCTGAGGCTTTTATTGGAGTTGAACGCCAAGTTATAACATGTTTCTGGCGTTCAACTCCGGGTCGTGACGTGTTTCTGGCGTTTTGTTTTGGGCGTTCAACTCCGGGTTGTGACGTGTTTCTGGCGTTTAACTCCAGACAGCAGCATGTACTTGGCGTTGAGCGCCACTTTACGTCGTCAATTCCCGATTAAAGTATGGGCTATTATATATTGCTGGAAAGCTCTGGATGTCTACTTTCCAATGCCGTTGAGAGCGCGCCATTTGGAGTTTTGTAGCTCCAGAAAATCCATTTCGAGTGCAGGGAGGTCAGATTCCAACAACATCAGTAGTCCTTTTGTCAGCCTTTTTCAGAGTTTTACTCAAGTCCCTCAATTTCAGCTAGAAATTACCTGAAATCACAGAAAAACACACAAACTCATAGTAAAGTCTAGAAATGTGAATTTTAACATAAAAACTAATGAAAACATCCCTGAAAGTAGCTTAAACTTACTAAAAACTACCTAAAAACAATGCCAAAAAGCGTATAAATTATCCGCTCATCAGTAAGCAAAGTAAGGATGCAGTAATGACATTCAGACTAGAAAACACAGCCTTAATCAATAAAATGTTTAAAATACAGAATTGACATGATTATTCACATGGAGCAAGCACACATACATACAAAGAACTTAGAAGACAATCATGCAAATTAAAGTGCTGGAAATAAGTAAGAGGAGAAAGGAACTTTACCACCTTGTATTTTATCTTCATTGTTGTTGCCCTTTTCCTCCTATTCTTCCCCTTCCCACACCATACATAGAATGATTGCTTATACTCAAGCAACAATTAAAACAGTGGTGATGGGGTCCATGATGGATCATGAATGTCTTTGAATGAAGTGTGAGTATGCATGTGTTTCAGCAAGCAAGGTTAAGGATACAATAAAGACACAAGAGATACAAACAGAGACATTTTGATTGCATTAATAAGTGGTGTTGGCATGGTACTTGCTTGAAAGTTAAGTGGCAACACCAAACTTAGTGTGCCACTATCAATTTAGAATGTTGCAAGTACCCAGTGAAGATTGAAAATCAAATTATTGCATAGCAACACCAAACTTAGAATGCAATCATATGCCAAATTATTGAAAGCAAACTAAGCAAAGCAAGGAAATGTTACCTACGGTTGGGTTGCCTCCCAACAAGCGCTCTTTTAATGTCGTTAGCTTGACATGTTGTTCATGACTTTCTTCCTCTTCTTCCAGTTTGTTAAGAGGAATGACCTCAAGTGGAAAGACGAGCCAGTTAATGCCCCTTGTTTTGAGTGCCTCTCTCCAGCAAGCCTTCTTCTGTTGTTAGCTTGTGTAAACTTGCTTGATGGGGTAGGGGTGGGATGGCTTTTGGTTGACCTTTTCTTCTTCATGGATATTGTCCTTCTTTTCTTGGTCACCATCCTCTTTTTAGTGCTCATGTTGATTGCCTTCACCACCTTTGTTTCAGTACTTGGGTGTTGTATGAGGGTTGGAGCAACATCTTCATCAAGAACTTCTTGAATTGGTGGTTCAATGAACTCACCCTCTATGCAACTCTCTGTTTTATTGGAGTAGTGTGGACTCCCTTGATTGACTTCCTCCCTTTCTTCTACATGATGTTGCATTGTGTCCTTTGGGAGTGAGTTTGCATGTTCCTCATCTTTTATTGCAATTTCACTTGACACAGGGACCTTTTGTTCTTGTTTTTCCACTTCCTCACCCACAAATTGGTCTTCATTCTCACTGTTTGATGGTTCTAAGTTCCCCCTTGTCTGCTCTAAGGGCCCATTCAATTTTTGAGGTGGAAAGAACTTTGCCAAGAAGGCATTGACTAGCTTTTCCCAAGAGTTCAGGCTTTCTTTAGGTTGTGAGTCCAACCATATCCTAGCTCTGTCTCTTACAGCAAAAGGGAATAGCATATGTCTGTAGACCTCAGGGTCAACCCCATTGGTCTTGACAGTGTCACAGATTTGCAAGAATTC
>NC_029780.3:48060756-48116430 GCF_000817695.3 Arachis duranensis
GTTAAAGTTGGGAAAGAAATAAAGTGATTTTTGAAAAAGATTTTGAAATTAGAAATAAAAAAGATTGAAAATTATTTGGAAAAAGATGTGATTAAGAAGATATGATTGAAGAGTTATGGTTTTAAAAAGATATGATTGAAAAGCTATGATTGAGAAACAATTTAAAAGGATTTGATTTTTAAAATTAATGACTTGGCTAACAAGAAATTTAAAGGATATGATTCAAACATTAAACCTTTCTTAACAGAAAAGGCAACATACTTGAAATGTTGAATCAAATCATTAATTGTAGGCAAGTATTTTTGAGAATGGAAAGAAATTGATTTCGAAAATATATGATTGAAAAGATATGGTTTGAAAAAGATTTGATTTTGAAAAATTATGAAAACTTGAAAAAAAAATTGAATTAAAAACAAAATCTTCCCTCTTGTATCATCCTGGCGTTAAACGCCCATAATGGTATCCATTATGGCGTTTAACGCCCAAAATGCTACCCTTTTGGGCGTTAAACTCCCAGCCAGATATTCTGGCTGGCGTTTAAACGCCAGTTTTTCTTCTTCACTGGGCGTTTTGAACGCCCATAATTCCTCTGCTGCATGTTCTGAATCTTCAATTCTCTGTATTATTGACTTGAAAGGACACAAATTAAAAAAAATTTTGAATTTTTAATGATGAGGAATAATCAAAATGCCACTAAGATCAAATAAACAATGCATGCAAGACACCAAACTTAGAAGTTTGTATACTATTGACACTAACAAATTGAGAATGCATATGAGAAACAACAAAACATTCAAGACAAGAGAATTTAAAGATCAGAGCAAGGAAATCATCAAGAACAACTTGAAGATCAAATGAAGAACATAATGCATGTAATTTTCGAAAATTAGAAGAATAAAGACATGCAATTGACACTAAACTTAAAATTAGACACTAGACTCAAACAAGAAACATAAAAATATTTTTGATTTTAAGATTTTAAAAATTTTTTTTGTGTTTTTTTGAAAATTTAGTGGAAAAGAAAAACAAGGGTTCAAAATTCTTAATGAGAATTCCAGGAATCATTGCAATGCTAGTCTAAGACTCCGGTCCAGGAATTAGACATGGCTTCACAGCCAGCCAAGCTTTCAGTGAAAGCTCCGGTCCAAAACACTAGACATGGCCAATGGCCAGCCAAGCTTTAGCAGATCATCGCTCACAACAGCAAAATTGATAGAAATCAATAAGTTATTGTGATGATAAGTTGAAACCTCGGTCCAAAAGATTAGACATGGCTTCACAGCCAGCCATACTTCAACAAATCATCATGAAACTTAGAAACCATTCTAAAAAACTCTGAAGAAAAAAATAGAAATATTTTTTTGTATTTTTGAAAAATTTTCGAAAAGTAAAAAGCTTAAACATAAAATAAAATTACCTAATCTAAGCAACAAGATGAACCGTCAGTTGTCCAAACTCAAACAATCCCCGGCAACGACACCAAAAACATGGTGCACGAAATTGTGATCATCAATGGCGCTATCAACATGGTACGCTCAATTGCAGTCTCAACTCTTTATCACAACTTCGCACAACTAACCAGCAAGTGCACTGGGTCGTCCAAGTAATAAACCTTACGTGAGTAAGGGTCGATCCCACGGAGATTGTTGGTATGAAGCAAGCTATGGTCATCTTGTAAATCTCAGTCAGGCGGATTCAAATGGTTATGGAGGATTAATGATTAAAAGATAAATAAAACATAAAATCGAGATACTTATGTAATTCATTGGTGAGAATTTCAGATAAGCGTATGGAGATGCTTTGTCCCTTCCGTCTCTCTGCTTTCCTACTGTATTCATCCAATCCTTCTTACTCCTTTCCATGGCAAGCTGTATGTTGGGCATCACCGTTGTCAATGGCTACAGTCCCGTCCTCTCAGTGAAAATGTTCAACGCGCTCTGTCACAGCACGGCTATTCATCTGTCGGTTCTCGATCATGTCAGAATAGAATCCAATGATTCTTTTGCGTCTGTCACTAACGCCCCACGATCGCGAGTTTGAAGCTTGTCACAGTCATTCAATCCCTGAATCCTACTCAGAATACCACAGACAAGGTTTAAACCTTCCGGATTCTCAATAATGGCCACGAATGGATTCTAGCTTATACCACGAAGATTCTGATTAAGGATCCAAGAGATATCCACTCAATCTAAGGTAGAACGGAGGTGGTTGTCAGGCACACGTTCATAGGTGAGAATGATGATGAGTTTCATGGATCATCACATTCATCAAGTTGAGGAAGAAGTGATATCTTAGAACAAGAATAAGCTGAATTGAATAGAAGAACAATAGTAATTGCATTAATACTCGAGGTACAGCAGAGCTCCACACCTTAATCCATGGTGTGTAGAAACTCTACCGTTGAAAATACATAAGAACAAGGTCTAGGCATGGCCAAATGGCCAGCCTCCCAAAGAGGGTTCAATCATAAAAACATGATCAAAAGATGATCCGAAGATAGAAAGATTCTTCAAATACAATAGCAAAAGGTCTTATTTATAGAGAACTAGTAGCCTAGGGTTTACAGAAATGAGTAAATGACGTAAAAATCCACTTCCAGGCCCACTTGGTGTGTGCTTGGGCTGCGAATTGAAGCTTCCATGTGTAGAGACTTTTCTTGGAGTTAAACGCCAGCTTTTGTGCCAGTTTGGGCGTTTAACTCCCACTTTTGTGCCAGTTCCGGCGTTTAACGCTGGGAATTCTGAAGCTGACTTGGAACGCCTGTTTGGGCCATCAAATTTCGGGCAAAGTATGGACTATTATATATTTCTGGAAAGCCCTAGATGTCTACTTTCTAACGCAATTAAAAGCGTGCCAATTGGGCTTCTGTAGCTCCAGAAAATTTACTTCGAGTGCAGGGAGGTCAGAATCCAACAACATCTGCAGCCCTTTTCAGCCTCTGAATCAGGTTTTTGCTCAGGTCCCTCAATTTCAGCCAAAAAATACCTGAAATCATAGAAAAACACACAAACTCATAGTAAAGTCTAGAAAAAGTGAATTTTAAATAAAAACTAATAAAAATATAATAAAAACTAACTAAAACATACTAAAAGCATACTAAAAACAATGCCAAAAAGCGTATAAATTATCCGCTTATCAACGGCCAACACCTTGGCCATCTTCTTGGCAGTTATAGGCTTATCTTGCTTCACCAACACCTCATCAATCACCTTCTCAACTCCAGCGTCATCATATAGCTCTTGTATGATGCTGGGGAATGCTAATCTTGTGCTCTCGTTAGTGCTTCTCTGTATCTTGTTGATGTTGTTAGCAATCAACTCCCCAACATTCACGCCCTCTCCCTTCATTATACTGTATATAAGTACAGCTCTCTCCTTGGTCCCCTCAGATGTGTTTAATGTAGGGATCAAAGATCTTCTCACAAAGTCTAACCACCCCTAGCTTGGGGGCTCAAGTCCCTTCTCCTCAGCTGGTTAGGTTTTCCATCTTTGTCATTGATCCACTGCACATTTAGTACACAGATTTCATTCAGGATTTCATCAAATCCTGGTTCTGGTTGCTTCATCCTCTCCTCATAACACCGAGTGGAGTTGATCCTTTTCACCATCAGCACCCTTTCTACGTTAAAGGGACTATAGTCAATGGACTTCCCCCTCACATAGCTAATATACAAATAAGTTTGCCATGGCTGTGGCACTGTATTGGCATAAAACTCCCTTACCACTCCTTCCACCACTTTCTTTGGTAGGTTGCAGAAGAGTGCCCAACCCCTGTTTTTGATCTCAATGTTGATCTCAAGGTGCTCATTCCTTCTTAGTTGGAAACTGATCTCTAGGGTGATCTCCCTCTCACTCACCCAACCATAGAATTGGTTTTGGTTGAATGCTGAGAGGAATTTGTACTCATTGAAGTTTGAGCTTGAGGAACTTGAGGTTGAGTCTTTGGTCTTTCTTTTCTTTGAGGTTGAGGATCTTGGTGGTGCCATTGGGTGGAGAGAGAGAGGGTGTTTGAGGGTTCTGAGATATTAATAGAGTGTTGCAAAGAAACAAAAGAAAAACAAAGTTTTGCCCCAACACTGATGCCAGGGCATCTTGGCCAGTTTCATTGACCTTTTCTTAACTTTTTTAGGGTAGTTTCATGCATTTTCTTAGTAAATATGCAAGTTTTGGATGAAAATACACTTACACCTTGATTCAAGCAAACATTGTGAACTTTACATGGTTTCATGAGAATTAGGCAGGAATTGAATAATATAATTGATGATGCATAATCTCTTGACTTGGAACAGAGCTTTGATGCACTTTAATTGCTTGATTTCAGGACAAAGGAAGCAAGAAGGAGCCACGTTAGTTGTCACGTTAAGCTAATTAACGTAACCACTAACGTGGAATGGTGACAATCTTGTAGCGTTAAATGAAAAAAGTGATCGTCAATAACGCCTTCGATGCCATCATAGCCCACGTTAAGTACATTAACGTGGTAGCTAACGTGGAGGAAAAGAAGAGCTCCAACGTTAGTGGTAAAAGTGAATGCCACTAACGTTCCACAAAGGCACATTTAAGCCATGATAAGAGCCACGTTAACCCAATTAACGTGAACTTTAACATGGGGGAGGAAGCAATCGCCAACGTTAGTGACACTCACCTTTGTCACTAACATTGGACTAAGCCAAGAGTGCCCACATTAGTGGTCACGTTAAGACCACCAACGTGAAGAGTAACGTGGAGCTAAGCATGATGGGCCAACGTTAGTGACACTCACCTTTGTCACTAACGTTGGAGATGGCAATCACCACAACGTTAGTGGTCACGTTAATCCAATTAACGTGAACTCTAACGTGGGAAGGAGGGGCGTTTAGAGCATTAGTGACAAAGGTAAGTGTCACTAACACTCTCGAAGCTTAGGCATGCCCACGTTAAGTGTCATGTTAGTTACACTAATGTGAACTCTAACGTGGGGAGAAGACTTAAGAGCCAATGTTATTGAAAAAGGTGAACGCCAATAACGTTTGCGAAGGACCAAGATGGCAACGTTAGTGGTCACGTTAGTGCCACTAATGTTGAAGTTAACATGGAGTATTAGTGGGTTGGAACGTTAGTAGAAAAGGTGATCGTCACTAACGTTCTCGAACACACATTCTCACTTGACGTTAACACTACTAACGTCCTAACTAACGTCCATGCCTAACTCACACTTTTCTGCGAGCAAAGCTGAGCCTACTATAGATTGTAACTGCTTCAACTCAAGATCAAAGGCCCATATCCAATACTTGAAGAACTAACTAGAAGATCAAGAAGAGTAGTATATATAGGAGTAGTTTTGAACTAGAAAGGAGCTTGGCAATTTGGAGAACTACACCTTGTATATTTACTTTTCTGCACTTTTCTAGTTACTAGAGAATGTACTTTTTTCTACCATTTTCCATTTCCAGAGCTATGAACAACTAAACCCCCTTTTATTGGGTTAGGGAGCTCTGTTGTAATTTGATGGATCAATTATAGTTTTCATTCTTCCTCCTCTTTCTTTTCTCTTGATTTACTAAAAAGCTTTTGATCTTAATTCAATTGGTTAGTTGTATTGGAAAAGAAACTCTCCATAATTGGATCTCCTCTGAGCCTTGGAAAAGGAATGAGGAGATCATTCCAACTAGCACATCCTTCCAACTAAAGTTGCTTGACCAATCAATCTCTGTGGGATTCAACTTTACTCTATTGTGAGTTTTTGCTTGACGACAATTCGGTATACTTGCCAAAGGAAAATTTGTTGAGAGACAAGTTTTCGTGCATCAAGTTTATGGTGCCGTTGCCGGGGATTGATTTTGTATCGACAATGTTTAAGTTGAAACTTCACTCAATTGAGCATTTTCTTCCTCATCCCATCTCCCCTCTTTGTTTCTTTTTCTTTGTTATTATTTATAATTCTGCTCACTAATGGTGTTCATCCAGATGTCTATAGATTGCTTTTGTTCCCTTTTTCACTCAGGGACAAAACATCTAAATGGCTGGAATCATTCCCGAAGGAGAGTTTAACAAATTGGGAAGATATGGTGAACAAATTTTTAGCATGATTTTACCCCCCTCAAAGAATCAACAGGCTGAGAGCTGAGGTACAAACCTTCAGGCAACAAGATGGTGAAACTCACTATGAGGCTTGGGAGAGGTTTAAGGACTTAACAAGAAGGTGCCCACCAGACATGTTCAATGAACGGGTTCAACTACACATCTTCTATGAAGGTCTTTTCTACGAGTCAAAGAAGGCCGTGGACCATTCATCAGGGTGCTCTCTAAAAAAGAAGGTCCCTACAGAGGATTTTTCTCCAGGAGATGAAGTGGTCTATGCTTATATTCCACCTATACCACCTCATCTTCCCATCATCCCATCTCAACTACCTCAAGTGTACACCATCAGCAAATTTCCGTCCTTAGAACATGTGGAGCTTCTTAACAAAGCCAATGGAGATATATTCACTGCAAGAGGGAAAGATTTGAAGCACCACCAACCACCCTGACAAAGGCCAGACATCAAGCTAATGACGTTAAAGAAGCGCTTCATGGGAGGCAACCCATATTTTATATCCTTTCCCTTTAATCTTTAATAGTAGTTAATAAAGCAAGGTTCATGAATTCTAAACCAACTTTGACAAGCACTTATAAGAACCTCTACATGCAGCATATAGTGAATGACAAGTTTGGTGTTCAAGGCACACTAAGAGAGCTTGAACACAATTTATATTATGTCAACCTTAGAGCCTTAATCAAATTAATTTTTTTACCACATGATCACAAACTAAGTTTGGTGTCACCTGGTGCACGAAATTGTGATCATCAACAATGGCACCAAAGGCTTGGAGCTTTCAAACATGAATCACACTTTGTCACAACTTCGTACAACTAACCAGCAAGTGCACTGGGTCATCCAAGTAATACCTTACGTGAGTAAGGGTCGATCCCACGGAGATTGTTGGTATGAAGCAAGCTATGGTTATCTTGTAAATCTCAGTCAGGCAGATTCAAATGATTATAATGGTTTTCGAATATAAAGATAAATAAAGCATAAAATAAAGATAGAGATACTTATGTAATTCATTGGTGGGAATTTCAGATAAGTGTATGGAGATGCTTTGTCCCTTCTGAATCTCTGCGTTTCTACTGCCTTCCTCCAATCATTTTTACTCCTTTCTATGGCAAGCTGTATGTAGGGCGTCACCGTTGTCAATGGCTACTTCCCATCCTCTTAGTGAAAATGGTCCAAATGTTTTGTCACAGCACGGCTAATCATCTGTCGGTTTTCGATCATGTCGGAATAGAATCGAGTGATTCTTTTGCATCTGTCACTACGCCCAACACTCGCGAGTTTGAAGTTCGTCACAGTCATTCAATCCTTGAATCCTACTCAGAATACCACAGACAAGGTTTAGACTTTCTGGATTCTCAAGAATGCTGCCAATGGATTCTAGCTTATACCACGAAGATTCTGATTAAGGAATCCAAGAGATATTCACTCTAGCTCTCGCTGGTAGAACGGAAGTGATTATCAGGCACGCGTTCATAAAGATGGATGATTATGATGAGTGTCACGGATCATCACATCCTTCAGGTTGAAGTACAAGTGATATCTTAGAACAAGAATAAGCGCGAATTGAATAGAAAACAGTAGTACTTTGCATTAAAACTCGAGGTACAGCAGAGCTCCACACCTTAATCTATGGTGTGTAGAAACTCCACCGTTGAAAATACATAAGTGATGGTCCAGGCATGGCCAAGAGGCCAGCCCCCCAAAATGGCATATAAAATTGGAAATAAGGGAAAAAGACCCCTAGTACAATAGTAAAATGTTCTATTTATACTAAACTAGCTACTAGGGTTTACAGAAATAAGTCTATGTGCAGAAATCCACTTCCGGGGCCCACTTTGGTGTGTGCTTAGGCTGAGATTAAGCTTTACACGTGTAGAGGCTTCTCTTGGGGTTAAACGCCAAGTTGCAATGTGTTTTTGGCATTTAACTCTGGTTTGTGACGTGTTTATGGCGTTTTACTCCAGAATGTAGCATCGAACTGGCGTTGAACGCCAGTTTATGTCGTCTAAACTCGAATAAATTATGGACTATTATATATTTCTGGAAAGCCCTGGATGTCTACTTTCCAACGCAATTGAGAGAGCGCCAATTGAAGTTCTGTAGATCCAGAAAATCCATTTCGAGTGCAGGGAGGTCAGAATCCAACAGTATCAGCAGCCCTTTTTCAGCCTGAATCAGATTTTTGCTCAGGTCCCTCAATTTCAGCTAGAAAATACCTGAAATCACAAAAAAACACACAAACTCATTGTAAAGTCCAGAAATTTGAATTTTGCATAAAACCAAATGAAAACATCCCTAAAAGCAGCTAGATCTTACTAAAAACTACCTAAAAACAATGCCAAAAAGCGTATAAATTATCCGCTCATCATCACCAACGTTGCATGCATGAGCACTTGAGTGGTCGGTTGGTTTGCATTCATGAATGACTCTTAGTTAGCCAAAAGCAAATATAAAAAAAGAGGGGGTGGCTAGCCTCCAAAATTTATTTTTTTACCGCCACAATTCAAAATAATTTCTCTTCTCTTTTGTCTTGCAAGGATATTAAAAGGAATGTTGGAAGAAATTGAAGGAACAACCAATTGAAGGGGGGTTCGGCCACTTCACCAAAGGAACTACACACTTGTCTTCAAGGGGAGTACCTTGGGAAGTGTTGCCATGCAACATTGGGAGTAGGATAGCCTTGGAGACCGAACCAAGAACCTCATAAAAGAAGTGATCCTTGTGCCCATCCAATGCCAAACCCCAACCGTCCACCATTAGATTTTTCTATCAATCCACACCCTTCAAATCTCATCATCCTCCTATATAACAACCCCCCTACTCTAAACCTTTCCATATACAACTATCCGTCCAATCCATCTCTCTCTTCTTTCTTTCGAAACACAATCCTCTAAGCTACACCATATCTAAACCGGATCAATTTCCATCATCAATCCATACCCCTCAATACCTTCACATATCAACTACTACTCATGGCATCGTCAAGCTCCAAGAGGCGAAAGGGGAAGGAACCGGTGGAGAGCATCTCTTTCGATGAAAGGAGATTCAAGACCGCTTTCCATGAGCTCCAATTTGAACGGATAAAACACAAGAAAATACTGCCAGAGTTGACATTCCAGTTCAATGAGGATGAGTGCCCACAGATTAGAAAGAAGATTGAACAGAGGGGTTGGCAAAAGCTCACAAACCCAGAAACAAAGATAAATGAAAACCTCATCAAGGAGTTTTAATACAATGTGGCTAGAGAAGACAATACCAGGGCTCCCACCTTCAAAAGCTATGTGAGAGGAACAGAGGTGGACTTCAGCCCCAATGCTATAACAAGGACTCTTCAGCTGAGAGATCGCCATATTTTGATGAGCTCAGTTATCAAGTAAGAATAAGTAATGGCCCTGACAATGATAAACTTGAAGAAATTGTGAATGATATGTGTGTTATAGGATCTGATTGGGAAAGGTACTCGGATAGAAGACCACGGTTCATTAGGAGAGGAGACCTCATCCCAGAAGCCAAGGGATAGCTTGAGCTCGTGAGGAGATCTATCCTCCTAGCCGCAAACAATTCTGAGGTCAACATTGCTCGAGCTACTATGGTACATCGCTTAATAAAAGGTGGAGGCATCAATGTGCACGAAATTATAGCTGAGGAAATCCAAGATTCAGCCGAGAAGAATGATCTGGGTACTAGACTTTGGTATCCCAGCACCATCCTTAGACTATGTATGAAAGCCAATGTGGTATTCAAAGATAACAATCCAAAATGGGTAAATCCTGGGAGGTTAGTTACGCTCCAGTATATAACCTATATGGCACCTGCTCAACAATAAAGAAGGCCTTAAATAAGGAAGAGAACATCACAAGGAGAAGCTCACCAAGAAGAACCTCACCAAGAAGAACCTCATCAAGAAGAATACCAGCAAGAAGAGTACTACGATCCAACTAACATAAACTTGAATCACATTCAAAGAGCCATTGAGGATCTTGCAAGGAGTTATATGGAGGGACAAGAACAACAACTACACGTTCAATCCCAAAGGATGGATTGTCAAGAAGAACTGCTCTCTAATTAGATGAATCAACAAAGGGAGTGGCAGAAACAACAAATGGAACAGCAACATGAGCATTACTCCCAGCTTACCCTAGCCATCAATCAAGTAACTGAAAGGCAAAAGCATCAGGACAAGCGCCTTCAAGAACTCAACCAACGTCAGCTGTCTCAGATGAAGGCATTCAACGAGTTTAGCGTGCTCAAGGAAGGACGACAACTACATCGGGAAGAGTTTAGCATAAACACTCAGGCCAAGTTGAATTATGTAGCTGGACATATGCATAATTTGCACCTTACCATCCCAAGATATGATGCAGTTTGCAAAGACCTAATAGAACAAGAGGAGGGGAAGGTAAAACAACAGAAGGAAGCATTGAAGAAGAAGATGGAGGATGCTGGTTTCTGGAAAAAGCTGATCGGAAAGCGCAAGGGAAATGGGGATTCGAGCAATCAAGAAGGATCCCAAGACAAAGGAAACAAAGGGACATAAGCACTCCAATAAGTAAAAGGTGGTGGAGTTCCTTCTGCGTTTATCTTTATCAAGTTTTAAATAAGGAAAATCATGTATGAAATAGAACATGCTTCCATAGTAGCTTAGGAACCTTCAACTCTGCCTTTAAAATTTTAGTGTTTTAAGTCTAAGTGTGTTGGTCTTGGTCCCTGGCTTTCATCTTCATCTTGCTTATATGTATGCTTGTCCTTTTAAGTCAATTAAAAAGAAAATGTTATGAAAAATAAGAGTGGGTTTATCTTGTGAAGTGAGTTCTTAAGTTTGTGTTATGGTAATTAATTAGTTAAGTTTGTTCACCAACAAGGTAATTAGGCAATTATATGCTCTAAATCACATGATTGGAACACATCCTAATGAGACTAACCAAATAACATGAGCATAATAAGAAAAGAGAAAGAACAACAAGAGTTTGAAAAGGAAAGGAAAACAATAAGAAAAAAGGCTAGGCACCAAGGGTTTGAATATTGAGGCATATGTCTGTGGTGTTCCTGTGCAAGGGATATGCTTGGATGAATAAGCTCTCAGGGGTGCCTTATCACTTGGTAACTTGGGTTAACTAACCCGGGATTATCAGCTGAAAGTCCACTGTCAAGAGAAACCTTTGCTACAGAGCACTTAGTAACCCAAAGAGATGCTGGACACCAAGGTCTCAAGAAAGAAAAAAAGAATAACAAACCATGTGCCTGTGGTGTGCATGTATGGGGAAAAAAGACATGAGGGAGTAAGTCCTTAGGGGTGTCTCAACACCAAGCACCTTGAACCAACTGGTTCGGGAGGGTTGGCTGAAAGTTTATCTTAAAGAGTCGCCCTCTCACAGAGCACTTAGCCTAAAAAAGAATGCAATAAACCCTGGAAAAGAGGGGAGGATCAATAAATAAGAAGTCTCAAAGGATGCAATCAAGCAAGTATTCAAGGGCATTATAAGGACCTGAAGACCAGTGAAGGATGAACCCAAGTTGCTATGCATGAAACCCCATAAACAATGGATTGTTCATCTTGGTCTTTCATTCATTTTTTCTATGTTTTAGTACTTGATTAGGGACAAGCAAACTTTAAGTTTGGTGTTGTGATGCCAAGGCATCTTGGCTGGTTTCACTGACCATTTCTTTACTATTTTAGTGTAGTTTCATGTATTTTCTTAGTAAATAAGCAAGTTTTGGATGAAAATACACTTACACCTTGATTCAAGCAAACATTGTGAACTTTACATGATTTCATGAGAATTAGGCAGGAATTGAATAATATAATTGATGATGCATAATCTCCTGACTTGGAACAGAGCTTTGATGAACTATAATTGCTTGATATCAGGACAAAGGAAGCAAGAAGGAGCCATGTTAGTTGTCACGTTAAGCTAATTAATGTAACCACTAACATGGAATGGTGACAAGCTTGTAGCGTTAATGAAAAAAGTGATCGTCAATAACGCCTTCGATGCCATCGTAGCCCACGTTAGTTGCCACGTTAAGTACATTAACGTGGTAGCTAATGTGGAGGAAAAGAAGAGCTCCAACGTTAGTGGTAAAAGTGAATGCCACTAACGTTCCACAAAGGCACATTTAAGCCTCACTAAGAGCCACGTTAACCCAATTAACGTGAACTCTAACGTGGAAGAGGAAGCAATCGCCAACGTTAGTGACACTCACCTTTGTCACTAAGGTTAGACTAAGCCAAGAGTGCCCACGTTAGTGGTCACGTTAGGACCACTAACGTGAAGAGTAACGTGGAGCTAAGCATGATGGGCCAACGTTAGTAACACTCACCTTTGTCACTAATGTTGGAGATGGCAATCACCACCACGTTAGTGGTCACGTTAATCCAATTAACGTGAACACTAACATGGGAAGGAGGGGCGTTTGGAGTGTTAGTGACAAAGGTAAGTGTCACTAATGCTCTCAAAGCTTAGGCATGCCCACGTTAAGGGTCACGTTAGTTACACTAACGTGAACTCTAACATGGGGAGAAGACCCAAGAGCCAACGTATTGAAAAAGGTGAACGCCAATAACGTTTGCGAAGGACCAAGATGGCAACGTTAGTGGTCACGTTAGTGCCACTAATGTTGCTAAAGAGCAAGCTTGGCACTTTTGGAGAACTACACCTTGTATATTTACTTTTCTGCACTTTTCTAGTTACTAGAGAATGTACTTTTTTCTACCATTTTCCATTTCCATTTCCAGAGCTATGAACAACTAAACCCCCTTTTATTGGGTTAGGGAGCTCTGTTGTAATTTGATGGATCAATTATAGTTTTCATTCTTCCTCCTCTTTCTTTTCTCTTGATTTACTAAAAAGCTTTTGATCTTAATTCAATTGGTTAGTTGTCTTGGAAAAGAAACTCTCCATAATTGGATCTCCTCTGAGCCTTGGAAAAGGAATGAGGAGATCATGCTAGAAATGCTTTCTCATGTTGGACCAAATTGGGGTTTGGACAGATATAGTGACATGTAATCCTCCTAACACTTTGATTTGGAAATACATGTGGTATAATCAGTGATCATACTTCATCACTTCCCATGAGCAATTAAATCAAGGAATTGGGCAATTGTTCAAGCTTATAGATATTGGGTTGCCAAGGAATTGGGATCCAATCACCTAAGATTGCCAAGGTGATCAATGAATGCATTGATTAAGGAAGAGATGAGAATGAATTTGATCCAGAGAATGCAACATCTCCTAAGCCCAATGAATCCTCTATTTCTAATCTTACCCATTCTTTTTACTTTTGACCATTTATCTTCATGCTCATTTCCCCAAATCCCCATCTAAGATTCTGCAATTTACTTTCTGCACTTTACTTTTCCACTACTTAATTTTCTATAATTCCCATCTCAATTTCTATTAGCTCAACTAGCACATCCTTCCAACTAAAGTTGCTTGACCAATCAATCTCTGTGGAATTTGACCTCACTTTATTGTGAGTTTTTACTTGACGACAATTCAGTATACTTGCCGAAGGGAAATTTGTTGAGAGACAAGTTTCCGTGCATCAAACACCAAACTTTGCACTTGATTGTCCTAATCAAGTAGTAAGATAGAGTGAAAGAAGAACGAGAAAGGAAAAAAAGGTCTCTGTGAGTTTGTTTTGTGTATGGAAGTGGGAGGGAATGGGGAGGGTAGGGGATTTATAGGAGTGAAGGGTGTGGTTCGAATGGTGGGAAAAGAAGGGAATTCAATATTTTCCACTTGGGGAGTGCCGCCTAGCGTGGGACGAGGCGCCAACCCTTATCCCACTGTGCCCTCCGAATATGTTGAGTTCCAAAGTGTAAGTACACTTTGACCTCCTTGTTATCTATAAAGTGGGCCCCATTCAATCTCTTGAAAAAAAGAAACCGAAAACCCCATTAGTAATGGCAAAATGATCCTCCACATTTCTTTTCAATGCTAGTGAATGGAGTTGCAACTGATGGGTGTACCTTGGGACACCAAACTTAATTCATTTGCATCTCAATAAATTGGGTTCATCATTGGGTTTTTAATGTGTTCATGGGGAAGAAGTAATTCCAATCCTTTCACATTCTTTGCTTCTAATCTCCTCTGAACACATTAAAATTCACATTCAAGCCTCCACCAATGTATTAAATGCTTCTAAATTGAGTGGTATTGGGCTTGCTGATTGATTCTCGTATGGTAGTGGCCACACCAAACTTAATCTCTGGGCTTACTCTTTAAAAACTTAATTTATCCAAATGGTTGTAAGCCTAGATCAAGTTGGTGTGTGGCCACACCAAACTTAGCTTTTTATCTAGTTCTTAGCCAATCATTCATCATCATTAGTAAATGCTTTCATCCAGCTGCACTTCTAAAAATAGGAGACAATTTAACTCACAAAGCTTTCTTAACTATCAAAATTGAAATTAACTTCCTAAGCTAATATTCACAATCTACTTCCAATAAAGCAATGAATCAAAAGGATATAAAGTGTTGGGTTGTCTCCCAACCAGCGCTTCTTTATCGCCACTAGCTTGACATTCTTCCTTTTTCAGTTGAGGTGGTAGCTCACTCTCCTTTCATCCAATGAGTCCCCCAAGTAATGCTTGAGTCTATGGCCATTTGCAGTGAAGGCTCTCTGTGTTTTGTCCTCCATGAGCTCCACTTGACCATAGGGGTACACTTTGATGATGGTGAAGGGTCCAGACCATCCAGACTTAAGCTTCCCAGGGAAGAACCCATGTCTAGAATTGTACAATAACACCTTTTGTCCTTCAGTGAACTCCCTCCTTGCTATCTTTTGATCATGCCATATTTTTGTGTTCTCTCTGTAGATCTTTGCATTTTTACATGCTTGGTTCCTAAATTCTTCCAGTTCGTTGAGTTGCCTCAGCCTCTTTTCTCCAGCAGCTCACTCATCAAAGTTCAGTAGTTTTAGAGCCCAGAAGGCTCTATGCTCCAGTTCAACTGGAAAGTGGCAAGCCTTGCCAAATACTAGTTGGTATTGTGACATCCCAATAGGGGTCTTGAAGGCTGTCCTGTAGGCCCATAAAGCATTGTCTAGCTTCTTAGACCAGTCCTTCCTTGAGCTTCCAACAGTTTTTTCAAGAATTTTTTTTAGCTCCCTGTTCGAAATCTCTGCTTGCTCATTGGTCTGCAGATGATAAGGGGTTGCCACCTTGTGTTTGACTCCATATCTGAAAAGGAGTGCTTCTAGTTGTTTATTGCAGAAATGTGTCCCTTCATCACTAATGAGTGCTCTGGGAACTCCAAACTTGCTGAAAATGTTCTTTCTTAAGAAGCTCATTACAACCTTGTTGTCATTTGTGGTGGTGGCAATAGCCTCCACCCATTTTGACACATAATCTACAGCCACAAGTATATAACTACTTGAGTAGGAGGATGGGAAAGGCCCCATGAAGTCAATCCCCCATACATCGAATAGTTCTAGTTCCATTATAAATCTCTGTGGCATCTCATTATTCCTGGGTAGATTGCCAGCCCTTTGGCATTCATCATACCTTGACACCAAGTCCTTTCCATCCTTGAAAATGCTTGGCCAGTAGAATCCATATTGGAGCACCTTGGCTGCTGTTCTTTCTCCACTAAAGTGGCCTCCATATGCAGATCCATGACATTGCTAAAAGCACCTCTTGTCCTTCTCCATGTGATATACACCTCCTCAAGATCCCATCAGCACACTTTTTCAACAAATAGGGCTCATCCCAGATATAGTATTTGGTATCTTTGATGAGCTTTCTCTTCATATGTTTGTTGATGTTGGTTGGTAGTTCCCCAATGGCCTTGAAATTGGCTATGTCAGCAAACCAAGGGGTCTCTTGTATCATCATCAACTGCTCATCCGAAAAGCTTTCATTCACTACAAGATGGTGTGCTCCTTCTTCTTCTTGTAGGATCCTTGAGAGGTGGTCAGCAACTTTGTTCTCTGCTCCACTCCTATCCTTAATTTCGATGTCAAACTCTTGGAGTAGTAGGATCCATCTTATTAGCCTTGGCTTGGATTCTTGTTTGGTAAGCAAGTATTTGAGTGCTGCATGATCAGTGAATACAATTACTTTAGAACCAATGAGATATGATCTAAATTTATCAAAAGTAAAGACAATGGCAAGTAACTCCTTCTCTGTAGTGGTGTAGTTCCTTTGATTCTCATTAAGGACCTTGCTGGCATAATAAATGACATGCACCAATTTGTCCTTCCTCTGTCCTAAAACAGCACCCATAGCAAAATCTGATGCATCACACATCAACTCAAAGGGTAGATCCCAACATGGTGGTGCTATGATAGGTGCAGAGGAAAGTTTGTTCTTAAGCTCCTCAAAGGCTAACATGCATTCATTATAAAAAACAAAAGGCACATTAGAGACAAGTAGGTTGCTCAATGGCTTGGAAACCTTAGAGAAGTCTCTAATAAACCTCCTATAGAAACCAGCATATCCCAAAAAACTTCTAATTGCTTTGACATTGCAAGGTGGAGGTAACTTTTCAATCACCTCTACTTTTGCCCTGTCCACTTCTATGCCCTTCTTTGAGATTTTATGACTAAGGACCACTCCTTCCGTAACCATGAAATGGCATTTTTCCCATTTTAAAACAAGGTTGGTCTCTTGGCATCTCTTTAGCACCAGGGCTAAGTGATGCAAGCAATCAGAATATGTGTTACCAAATACAGAGAAGTCATCCATAAACACCTTAATAAACCTCTCAATCATGTCTAAAAATATGGAAAGCATGCACCTTTGGAATGTTGCAGGTGCATTGCACAGTCCAAAGGGCATCCTCCTGTAAGCAAAAACACCATATGGACAAGTAAATGAAGTTTTCTCCTGGTCCTTTGGGTCTACAACTATTTGGTTGTAACCCGAATAACCATCAAGAAAGCAGTAGTATTCATGTCCAGCCAGCCTCTCGAGCATTTGATCCATGAATGGTAGGGGGAAGTGGTCCTTCCTGGTAGCTTCATTGAGCTTCCTGTAGTCGATGCACATGCACCAACCAGTCACTATTCTTGTTGGTATCAGCTCATTATTCTTATTTGGTACAACAGTGATTCCTCCTTTCTTTGGAACTACTTGTACCGGACTCACCCAAGGGCTGTCTGAGATGGGGTAGATCACCCCAGCTTGCCACAACTTCAACACTTCCTTCTGGACTATCTCATTCATGGTTGGATTCAACTTTTTTTGTTGTTGCCTTGAGGGCTTAGCACCCTCCTCAACTAGGATCTTGTGCATACACATTGAAGGGCTGATCCCATTTAAGTTTGTGAGTGTCCAGCCTATAGCATCCTTGTATTGTTTCAGCACTTGGATGAGCTCCTCTTCTTGCTCCTTACTCAAGCTTGAGGTGATGATCACTGGGTAGGTGCTGTTGTCACCTAGATAGGTATATTTCAAGCTTAGAGGTAGGGTTTTTAGTTCTAGTTTTGGTTCCGCTTCTCCATTGTTGTCTTTGTGGTTTGTCATGATTGAACTTTCCATGGTTCCTTGTGGTGGTTCTTCACGTGGTACTTGTTGCTCCAGTTCCATACCTCCTTCATATGGCTCTTCTTCCAAAACTCCTTGGACTATTTGTTCTATGGTGTCCACCATCATGCATTCTCCTATTGCTTCCTTGGGATAATTCATTACCTTGAAGACATTGAAGACCATCTTTTCCTCATGTAATCTCAAGACTAGTTCTCCTTTTTGCACATTAATGATGGCTCCAACAGTAGCTAGGAATGGCCTTCCTAGGATAATTGAAGTGTTTGCCTCTTCTTCCATATTCAGCACAACAAAGTCAGCTAGGAAGATGAATTCTCCCACCTTCACCAATAAATCTTCCACCACTCCATATGGAAACTTGAATGTTCTGTCAGCTAGTAGGAGTGCCATTCTTTTTGGTTTGGCTTCCTCAATTCTCATCATTCTCATCATGTTCAAGGACATGAGATTGATGCTAGCCCCCAAGTCACATAAAGTCTTTTCAATAGTGATATCCCCTATGATGCAGAGGATTTGGAAACTCCTTGGGTCCTTCATTTTTTAGGGGAGTTTCTTTTGTATGATGGCACTACATTCCTCAGTTAGGACTACAGTCTCCTTTTCTCCCAGTTTCTTTTTCTTGTCATGAGCTATTTCAGGAACTTTGCGTAGAGGGGCATTTGCTCTAGTGCTTCAGCAAATGGTATGTTGATTTTGAGGTTTTTAAAGATTTCCAAAAATCTGGAAAATTGGCTGTCCTTCCCATCCTTCCTTAGCCTTTGTGGGTATGGTGCCTTTGGCACATAAGGCTTCATGATTGGCTTTGGTGAAAATGGGCTAGGGACCTCTTCTTTTTTCCTATTTTTAGGCTCTTCTGCAGCTTCTTCTTCGTGGTTCTCCTGGTTTTGGGTGGCTTCTTCTATCACTATTCCGCTTCTAAGTGTTGGCCATGGTGTCACTTGGAAATGTGTGTGTAGGCATTGGGATTTGCTTGGATAAGAACCCCACCTGTGCTTTGATGACCAGAATTCACAACCCCTTTCATAAATTAGTGAATTAGTTCTTTTGGCAAGCGCACCAAAATTATTGCCAAGTAATAACCCACAGTGGAATGGGATCGTATCCACAGAGATTGGCAAATCCAAGCAGTTTTAATTGATTGATGAATTAGTCAAGCGGATCAATAAGATTGTGCAGTGCAGAATTGTAAGTGATTACATAAATGTAAATGACTAGAATATAAAGAAAAGCAATAAAGTGCAGAAATGGAAATTACAGAATGTAAAGTGCTGAATCATAAATGACTTGAATGTAAATAGGAGTGGGGAATTACTGAATGTAAAATTAAGCTGTAAAGAAATGGATAGATAAGAAAGGGGAAATTCATTGAGATTGGGAGATGTTGTCTCTTTGGATCAAATCTAGCTTATATCTTCTTCAATCATGCAACTCATTGACCTCTTGGCAATCATGATTGATTGAGCCCCAATCCCTTGGTGACTCAATCTCTCAGATCTTGATCAATAGCCAATTCCTTGGTCTAATTGCTCATGAAGAGAGATATGCTTAGTCCCTAATTGTACCACACACCCTCATAGGTCTAGGTAGAGGGGGGATTATATGTCACGTATCCTATTACCAAAACCCAAATTCTACTCAAGTGTGAGAAGGGATTTCAAGCATGGTTTCATGTTTCCTTTTCCAAGGTTCCCATAAAACCCAATTGCATTCAATCTCTTTCCCAAGATAATTGAACACTAAGCATTAAGAACGAAATTCCTTCTAGCAAATCAAGAGAAGATGAAGAGAAGAAGAATTTCACTATTATCAATCCATCAAGTACAACAGAGCTCCCTCTCTCGATGAGAGGGAAGTTAGCTACTCATAGCTTGAAGAGTACTCAAAAATGGAGTGTAAAAGTGGATCTAGAACTAACTGCTTAACCCCCTTTTCAGTACTCCTTTGGGGTATTTATACTACTCCTAGTAAAAATAAAAGAATTACAAAAGTGAAAAAGGGAAAATTACATTTTGGAGGGAAAGAAAACACTCAGCAAGCGTGACTTCTTAGTTGGCGTGTGGCTGGTGCTTTACCGATGTGTCACGTGCCTTTCAAACTAGCTTGGCGTGCCACGCTCAATCCTTCAAGTGGAACGCTCATCCCTTTATCAACCTTGGTGTGCCACGCCTTCGAACTCAAGTGGCACGCCATAGTGGAAGTCTTGTGTTGGCGTGCCATGCCTTCGAGCTCAAGTGGCACGCCCTTTGCTTTTTCCACTTTCCATTGTCTCTGGAAACTTGAACTAGCGTGGCACACCCAGGGTATGACTTGCCGCGACCTTGTTGTGTGGTTGGCTAAGCTCCTCTGGAAACTTGCACTAGCGTGGCACGCCCAGGGTCTGGCGTGCCACGCCCCTTTGTGAGTGAATGGTTCCTCTGTTTGGCGTGCCACGCCATGAACTCAAGTGGCACGCCCCAATGCTTCTTTGCCCTCTGAATGCCACGCTTGGTTGCTCAAGTGGCACGCCTAAGTGAAGAATAGTGAATGGCGTGCCACGCCTTCGATACCAAGTGGCACGCCCCATGTAATTAACCTCTTCCATCCTCTCTGGAAACTTATACCAGCGTGCCACGCCCATGATCTTGTCTTGTTTCAGTAGTTGGCGTGCCACGCCTCGGCCTTCAAGTGGCACGCCATAGTGACATGCTCGGATTGGCGTGCCACGCCTTCAACACCAAGTGGCACACCTAGTCCTTGCTCATGTTATATTGTGCATTGGCGTGCCATGCCTGGTTGCTCAAGTGGCACGCCTAAGTGAGGTTGAGAGGTTGGCGTGCCACACCTTTGACTTCAAGTGGCACGCCTAGTCTTCAATTGCCTTCAAGCCCTTCTCTGGATCATTGTACCAGCGTGCCACGCCATGCTGCTCAAGTGGCATGCTCATGTATTTGTGCACTCTTCAAACTTGGTGTGCCACACCTGGGTCTTCAAGTGGCACGAGAAAGTGACTTTTTGGAGCTGGCGTGCCACGCCTTCGACACCTAGTGGCACGCCATAGTGGAGGTTCTTCTTGAGATGGTGAGTTGGTGTGCCACGCCCCTTTGCTCAAGTGGAACGCCCATAGTAGTTGATGGGTCAGGCGTGCCACGCCCAACCTGGCGTGCCACGCCCCTTTTGTGTCCTCCATTTTGCTTTTTGGAATTTTGTACTTGCGTGCCACGCCCAGTCCCTGGCGTGTCACGCCCACATGCATGCTTGGATCTCCCTTCTGGAATTTAGTATTGGCGTGCCACGCTTAGCTCCTGGCGTGCCACGCCAGTGCATTTTTGTGGCGTTTGCTCCCAAGTGGCACGCCAGTTTCACAGGCCCAACTTTTTGTTTGTCTTCTTCCCAGTTTTTATGCCTTTTTCACCTGAAATTCATCATAACTCATCTCAAAGTAGTGTACCATAGTATTCATCAAATAATGCATGAATTGTACTGATCAAATGAGATTTGTGCTCTTTTATGGCCTTCTTTATGCAAGAAAGAAGGGTAGATGATGCAAGTCATCACAACAACAAACTTAAGCTTTGCTTGTCCCAAGCAAATCAATGTGAGTAAACCTTTATATCTTGAGGCCTTGGCTTCGAATGATTGCAATACAACTAAGAGTAAAACTAAGTGCCTAACACATGTATGAATGTTTTAATTATCATGGAAAGCTCTTGGATCCTTGAGGGTTCCCTCAGGTATAGGCTTTAGGGGTCCTTTCTATTGATTGTCACCTTGAAGTAGTAAAGGTTGTTTTGCTTTCTTGACCACGACTCTAAGTGTTTTGTCTCAAGACAACCCTTTAATTAGGCTTTCAATTAGCACTCCCAAACCAGTTGGTTTTAGGGTACTGGTGTTGAGACACCCCTAAGAATTTACTTGCCCAGGTCTCTTCTTGATACATCTTCACCACAAGCATCTACTAAGATCCTTAATTCTTTTTGAGCTTTTTAATGTTTCTTTTTTTTCTCAGTAGTTGATGCTCAGAGCCTTAGGTCTTTATTGCTTACTACCTCTTGGTTCTATGGATATTCAAGGAACACCTCTTACTCTTCCCTTGTTATACCTTCTAGAACTAGTTGGTCCCCATTACTCAATTTCTTTTTAGTTCATCCAAGGTTCTACACTTAGTTTCTTATTTCTTAGTTTGTTTGATGATCCCTCTTGGCTTTGGTCTCTCTTATTGTTATTGCACAACTCACAGTAACTCTTATGGAAACAAGCTCTACTTTTATTTAAGTTGTAATGAAGACTTGAAATACATGACATTTTTTTCTTATAAAAAAACATAAAGACTTCAAACAGGAATTAAAACTAAGCATCAAACATAAACTATCCTAGCATGATTATTCAAGAAGTAAATAAAGCAAAAGCTTAAACAGAATTCAGAAATTGGAAATTGTCAACCATGGGACTCAACAACCTTGAGCAGCTTCATCTTTAGTTCATTGGCCCCTTCCCTTTGTCCTTCTTCTTGGGAGGGGATGAGCCACCTTCATCTGGCTTGGAAGAACCTTCTTGAGCTTTGGTATCCTTGGACTTGGGCTTCCAAAATCCTAACCTCCTCATGTAGGATTTCACATTCTCCTTGTGTTGATATGCTATTTCTTCTTGCCTTGAGCTGAGTTCCTCCAATTTCTGCATATAGTTGAGGTAATTGGGGTTCATGTTAGCCATTGCATTGTACAAGTAGCTCAACTTTGTTTGTGCATAGCATTCATATTCCACTCTGGCTACAGTCCTTGCTTCATAAAGGTGTATGAATTCAGCAAGACTCTCCATTTGTTGTAATTGTCGCTCCATAATCATTCCTAGGCTGCCTTGTATCTCTCTCCAGTTAATCTGATCTTGTTGCTCCTTGAGCTTCTCAAAGCCCCCTTAGAGTTGTTGAATATTTTGGTTGACTTGGCTCCATTGTTGTTGCTGAGTCTCCTTGAATTGATTGACATCTTCCCTCAAGTGGTGTAGATCTCCCTTCATTTGGTGTACATCTCCTTGCAATTGGTCCCAATTGAATCCCTCTAGAAATTGCTGATATTGGTTGTGTAGTGGTAGTTGAAGTGCTAGAAAGTGAGGTTGCTCTTCTGCCTCTCCATCTTGTTGTTGTTGTTGTGGTCCATGAGCATGAGCTCTTCATTCTCTAACCTTGTTGAGTGGGTGGACAACCACCACTTTGGCCATCTTTTTGGCAGTTATGAACTTGTCTTGCTTCACAAGCATCTCATCAATGATCTTTTCAATTCTAGCCTCATCACATAGCCTCTGTATAATGTTGGGAAATGCCAACCTTGTGTTGTCACTGGTGCTTTTTAGCACTTTGTTAATGTTGTTGGCAATCATCTCCCCCACGTTGATGTTTTCTCCTCTCATGATGCTGTAGATGAGCACAGCTCTCTCCTTGGTCACCTCTGAAGTGTTGGATGTGGGGATTAAGGACCTCCTCACAAATTCTAGCCACCCTCTAGCTTGGGGGCTTAAATCTCTTCTCCTCAGTTGGTTGGGTATCCCATCCTTGTCATTTATCCAATGCACATTCATCACACAGATTTCACTCAGAATTTCCTCAAACCCAGGGTCTTGCTACTTCATTCTCTCTTCATAGCTCTGAGTGGAGCTTGTCCTCTTCACCATTAGCATTCTTTCTATGCTAGAGGGGCTGTAGTCAATGGACTTCCCCTTATATAGCTAATGTAGCCATATTGTTGCCCTGGTTGAGGTACTGCGTTGGCATAGAACTCCCTCACCAAGCTCTCCACCACTTTCCTTGGTGGGTTACATAGAAGTGACCAACCCCTCTGTTCGATCTCAATGTTGTGCTCATTCCTCCCTAGTTAAAACACAACTTCTGGAATGATTTCTCTCTCACTTACCCAACTATAAAATTGATTTTGGTTGAATGCAGAGAGGAACTTGTAGTCATTAAAAGAGCTTGAGGATCCAGAGGTTGGTTCCTTGGTTTTTCTTTTCTTTGAGGCTAAGCTTTTTGGTGGTACCATTAGGTTGGGAGAGTGTAAAAAAAATGGGGGTTGAATGAAAGAGAAGGCAAAACAAGATTTTGCTCCAACACCAAACTTAGGACTTGATTGTCCCAATCAAGAAAAAGAAAGAAGAAACTAGGGGATAGTAGAAGATGAAAAGAGAAGCGAAGGTGAGTGGTGTAGGGATTGTTGAAGTGGGAGAGGAGATGGGGAGTGAGGCTTTTATAATGGGTGAATGATGTGGTTCGAAGGTGGGAAATAAAAAGGATTAAATGTTTTCCCACTTTGGGAAGTGGCACCTAGCGTGGGAAGAGGTGCCAACTCTTTTCTCACAATGTCTTCTGCGTGTGTTGAGTTCTAAAGTGCAGGTACACTTTGACTTCCTTATTTTGTGAGTTGTTTACCATGTGGGCCCCATCTTCTCTCCTGAAATTGAAACTGAACCCATTAGTAATGACAAAAGAACCCCTTCACATTCCTTCTCATCAAGAATAAATTGGATTGCAACTGACGGGTGTCCCTTGGGACACCAAACTTAATTCTTTGGCATCTTAATAAATTAGTTTCATCATTGTGTATTTAATGTGTTCATAAGAGTGGAATAACATCAATCTTTTTATTTTCTTTTGATTCTAACTCCTCTGAACTCATTAAATCACGTTCATGTTCTTACCCAAAGCATTAAGTGCTTTCAAATTGGGTGACTTGGGCTGCTATGTCATCATTGGTGGTGGCCACACTAAACTTAATCTCTGGGCTTACTCTTCAGAATCAATTGTTAATTGTTTGTAAGCCTAGATTAAGTGGGTGAGAGGCCACACCAAACTTATCACTTTAACTAGTTCTCAGCCCATTCACTCATCATTAGTTATGCATTCATCAAGTTGTAACTCCCAAATAGAAAGAAATGAGAGAATGTAAAGAAAATCTAGTTATCAAAGCTAATATCAAACTTCCTAATCTACAATTGTAAACTAATCCTAATTAATGAAAATTAAACTATCTAAATCATAGAATTTAAACTACTTCTAAAAAAAGCTATTAAATCAAAAGGATAAAGTGTTGGGGTGCCTCCCAACTAGCGATTCTTTATTGTCATTAGCTTGACATTTCTTCATCTTTAGCTAAGCTTGTAGCTCACTCTCTGCTCCTCCAAGGAGCCTCCCAAGTAGTGTTTGAGTCTATGGCCATTGACAGAAAAAGTTCTCTGGGTCTTGTCTTCCATGAGCTCCACATGACCATAGGGAAACACTTTGAGTATGGTGAAAGGTCCTGACCATCGAGACTTAAGTTTTCCAGGGAAGAACTTGAGTCTTGAGTTATAGAGTAACACCTTCTGTCCTTCAGTGAACTCCCTTCTTGCTATCTTTTGGTCATGCAACCTTTTTGTGTTCTCTTTGTAGATTTTTGCATTCTCATATGCTTGATTTCTAAACTCTTCTAGTTCATTGAGTTGCATCAGTTTCTTTTCTCCAATAGCTTGCTCATCAAAATTCAATAGTTTTAGAGCCCAGAAGGCTCTGTGCTCCAGTTCAACTGGCAAGTGGCAAGCCTTGCCAAATACTAGTTGGTATGGTGACATCCCAATGGGGGTCTTGAAGGCTGTCCTGTAGACTCATAGAGCATTGTCTAGCTTCTTAGACTAGTCTTTTACTGAGCTTTCAACAGTTTTTTCAAGGATTCATTTCAGCTCTCTGTTGGAGATCTCAGCTTACCCATTGGTCTGTGGGTGGTATGGAGTTGCACCTTTGTGCTTTACTCCATATATTAGAATGAGTGTTTCCAGTTGTTTGTTGCGGAAGTATGACCCTCCATCACTAATGAGAGCTCTGGGAACTCCAAATCTGATGAAGATGTTCCTTCTCAAGAAGCTTATCACAACCTTGTTGTCATTTGTTGCGGTAGCTATGGCCTCTACCCACCTTGAACCATAATCAACATCCACTAATATGTAGCTGTTTGAGTAAGAGGTTGGGAAGGGTCCCATGAAATCTATCCCCCATACGTTAAATAGTTCCAGCTCTAGTATGTATTATTGTGGCATCTCATTCCTCTTTGTTAGATTACCAGCTCTTTGACATTCATCACACCATGACACCAATTCCTTGGCATCCTTAAACATTGTTGGCCAGTAAAATCCAGATTGGAGCACTTTTGCTGCTGTCCTTTCTCCATTAAAGTGACCTCCATATGCTGACCCATGGCACTGTCCTAACACTTCCTGCCCTTCTTCATAGGATATACACCTTCTTAGGACACCATCAATACACTTTTTAAACAAATAGGGGTCATCCCAGATGTAGTGTTTGGCATCATTGATTAGTTTCCTCTTCATGTGCTTATTGATGTTAGTTGGTAGCTCCCTAATAGCCTTGAAATTAGCTATGTCTGCGAACCAAGGGGCTACTCGAATCATCATCAATTGTTCATTAGGAAAGCTTTCATTTGCTGCTACTTGCTGTATTTATTCTTCTTGTAGGATCCTTGAGAGGTGGTTAGCTACCTTGTTCTTTGCTCCGCTCCTATCCTTAATCTCAATATCAAATTCTTGGAGCAGCAAGATCCATCTTATTAGTTTGGGCTTAGATTCTTGTTTGGTAAGCAAGTATTTGAGTTCTGCATGATCAGTGAACACAATTACTTTTGAGCCAATGAGATATGATCTAAACTTATCAAAAGCAAAAACTATGGCTAAAAGTTCTTTCTTTGTGGTGGTATAGTTCCTTTGATTCTCATTAAGGACCTTGCTAGCATAGTAAATAACATGTACTAGCTTGTCTTTCCTCTGTCCTAGGACAGCACCAACAGCAAAATCAGATGCATCACACATTAGTTCAAAGGGAAGATCACAGCTTGGTGGTGCTATGATAGGTGCAGAGGAGAGTTTCTTTTTGAGTTCATCAAACGCTACCATGCATTCTCTATCAAAAACAAAAGTAGTATTTGAGACAAGTCGGTTGCTAAGGGGTTTTGCAATCTTTGAAAAATCTTTAATAAACCTCCTTTAGAACCCAGTGTGTCCCAAAAAGCTTCTGATTGCTTTGACATTACAAGGTGGAGGTAATTTTTCAATTACTTCGACTTTTGCTCTGTCTAATTCTATGCCATCTTTTGAAATCTTGTGACCAAGAACCACCCCTTCAGTCACCATAAAATGGCACTTCTCCCAGTTTAAAACAAGGTTGGTTTCTTGAAACCTTTTTAGCACAAGAGAGAGATGGTATAGGCAATCAGAATATGAGTCCCCAAACACAGAGAAGTCATCCATAAATAATTCTATGAACTTATCAATCATATCTGGAAAAATGGAGAGCATGCACCTTTAGAATGTTGTAGGTGCATTGCACAATCGAAAGGCCATTCTTCTATAAGCAAATACACCATATGGACAAGTAAATGAAGTTTTTTCCTGATCCTTGGGGTCTACAACAATTTGGTTTTAGCCCGAGTATCCGTCCAGGAAACAATAATACTCATGTCCTACCAATCTTTCAAGCATCTTGTCCATGAAGGGCAGGGGAAAGTGATCCTTCCGGGTGGCTTCATTAAGTTTCCGGTAGTCAATTCACATACGCCATTCGGTTACCGTCCTTGTGGGTATCAATTCATTCTTCTCATTAAGTCATGGTGAATCTTGATTGAGGTTGTTGTGTATGGGTTGGTTGTTATGGTATGATGTGTTTTGTGAGTTATGGTAGGGTCTATGATTCCCTGTTTGATGGTTGGGGTTATGGTTGGGATGCTGATTTGATGGATAAGGCTTGTTGTGGTCCTGATTGTGGTTTTGTTGATTTCTCCACCCAAAGTTTGGGTGGTTATTCCAACCTGGGTTGTATGTCTTAGAGTGTGGGTTGATGATAAGTCATCATATACTTGTTTTTCAAGCTAATTTACACTTGTTTCATTAGTTTTAATGCAATTTCTTGCATCATAAGTAACTGATTTAGAGTGGAATTGCATGGTTTCTTTGAATCGATCAACCACCCTTTAATTTTGACAAAATCATGATGTTTAAGCTAAAATTAATTGATTTTAAATGAATTTTAAGCTTTATGAATTCTGTGATACTTTGATTGGTTGTTTTGATTACTTGTAGGAGAAGAAACGGTTGAAAAAGGAATTTTGGGCACGCTTTTTGAAGAAAAAGCACGCTTTAGACCTTAGGCCACGCTATGGAAAGCGTGACCTAAGGAACCAAAAGCGTGGTGCATCATGAGCTAAGGAACCAAAAGCGTGGCGCATGCTCAAGGGAGAAAGAAAGCATAGCGTTCAGTTAACTTAGTTAACTGAGCACCAGTCTGAAGCATGCCCAAGAAAGCAAGGAGTGGCGCATCATCAACCAAGGAAGCACAAGGCACTAGCGCTAAGTTAACTTTGTTAACTGAGCGCCCAAGAGAAGGGAGAAAAGCATTGGCGCTCAGTTAACTTCTCCTACCTTTTTTGTGTCCCTTGGAGAAGGAAATCAAAGGGAATTGGCAAAAATAGAGGAGCCAAGTCTCGAACCTTGCAGACAAGGCATGAGGGGTGATACTCTTCACCAAAGGAAATTGCCAAAATGCAACCTCCAAGGATCGAACCAAGCACCTAATGGAACCAAGGGAAGGAGCACTCCACTTGGCCAAGGAAATCAGGCCCAGAATTGCTTCCAGCAAGGCTCGAACCAAGCACCTTGAGCTCACCAAGCAAGGTGCTACACTAAGGCAAGGACCGCTCAGTTAAAACATTTTAACTGAGCGCTACCTTGAAGCTTGCCACAAGAAGCATTGTGCGCACCAGAAGGGAGCTAAGGACATAAGGTGGGGCACTCAGTTAGAACATTTTTACTGAGCGCTACCCTGGATGCAATGCACGCAACAATTTGAGATTGGGACCAAGACTTGGAGCGCTCAGTTAACTTAGTTAACTGAACGCTCCCTTGGGAGGTGCACCATGGGTCCAATTTCCATCCAATTGCCACTTTGGATCCAATTCTTCATCAAATAAAAAGCCCATTCCAAATTCTAAAAATCAAGAATAGAAAGTGTATAAATAGGACTTAGTTTGATTTAGAGAGAACTTTTGACATTTACTTCATTATTTTTACTTTGAACTTTTCTGTGCTCTTCAATTTTTGGAATTTTCATTAGCTGTGAGCTTTGAATTGAGAATTGGGACTGAGAGCTGAGTTCTCTCCTCCTTGTTCTCTCTTTTGCTTTCTGTTTATGAGTTATGGATAGAGATTGAAGGAATTCTGTTTCAATCCTTGATCTACAATTCATTTTTGTTCTCTTCTGCATAATTCTAAGGAATTGTGAATTGAATTTAGCTCTCTAACTTCATTTTCATTTTCTCTGCTACATTTGCTATCTTCTCCTGGAATTTGAATTGAGATTGAAGAGCTTTATTGATTCTAAGTTTGAGAATCATCTTTCACCTCTCTTCTCAATTATTCCAAGAAGTGGATCTAAATTTCTTCATTATTTTCATTTTCTTTTCTTCTACAATTTGCTGTCTGTTGAACCAAGGAAAAAATTGAGATCTGGAATTATTGTCTAGTCTCATTGAGCCTCTGAGCTCTTGAATTTCTTTCCTAGTTCTTGCAATTGGGTGAATCTACTTTCTGTTTTGTTCTTCATTTAAATTCCATTTAGATCTACTGCATTTAATTTAGCTTCTTTACTTTCTGTTATTAAATTCTGCAATTCCAGTTCCCTAAGCACTTTATTATTCAGTCAATTTACATTTCTTGCAGTTTAAGCTTCAGCCATTTACATTTCTTACAACCTAAGTTTCAGTCATTTACATTACTTGCACTTTAAGATTCAGCTATTTTACTTCTTGTCTCTCTAATTCACTGTAATTTCCCCTTCTCTCTTTACAATTCATGCAATTTAGCTTCTGTTTACTACAAATTTCTCAAATCAACTCTTGTTTGCCTGACTAAATCAACCACTGAACTAAAATTGCTCAATCCTTCAATCCATGTGGGATCGACCTCACTCATGTGAGTTATTATTACTTGATGCGACCCGGTAGACTTGCCAGTGAGTTTGTGTGTTTGGAATTCGTTTTCCAAAAATACACATCAAGCTTTTGGCACCGTTACCGGGGATTGAAATAGATTGACAATGATTAAGTGAGGTGGTGATCTAGATTAAGCATTTTTTCTTTTGTTTTCAACTAACACATTAACTGTTTGACTATTTGCCTAAGCTAACCAAAACTTCATTCTAACAATAGATTGAAGTTTCACTGATTTTCTGGTTCTGTGTGTTTCTTGTGTTATGTTTGTATGTCAGGTACAAGGAGAGCTATCCCTACTTTCTCTGGAACTGACGAAAGGACTCTTCGAAGGTTAAGAAGAGAAGAAAGAGGAAAAGGCATTGTTGGAGAAGAGGAGTCAAAAGAAGAATTCCAAGAGATGGAGGAACTCTTAACAAGTCCAACAAATCCACCAGGAGGAGTGGACAACAACAATGGTAAACCAGAGAGGAGAGTAATGACCTCTTATACATTTGCAAACTAGACATTGTGGTTGTAGCATTCTTACCCCTAATGTCAATGCAAACAACTTAAAACTAAAGCCACAACTCATCACATTGGTCCAAAACATCTGCTCTTTTGGAAGAGGGCCACTTGAAGACCCAAACCAATATCTATCCACCTTCCTGAGGATTTGTGACACAGTTAAAAGCAATGGAGTGCACCCTGACATATACAAGCTGCTGTTATTCTCATTCTCCCTCAGAGACAAAGCCACTCAATGGCTAGAGACATTTCCAAAGGAGAGCATCAACACTTGGGATGACTTGGTGAGCAAGTTTCTTGTTAAATTTTACCCCCCTCAAAGGATCATTAGATTGAAGACTGAAGTGCAGACATTCACACAAATGGATACTGAGAATCTATTTGAGGCATGGGAGAGATATAAGGTTCTGCTCAGAAAATGTCCACCAGAAATGTTCACTGAGTGGGACAAGCTCCAAAACTTCTATGAAGGACTCACTCTAAAGGCTCAAAAGGCACTTGATCACTCAGCTAGAGGATCATTGCAATTGATGAAAACTGCAGAGGAGGCTCAAAACCTCATTGACATGGTGGCCAACAACCAACACTTCTTTGCTCACCAAAGCCAATGCCAACCATCACAGAGGAAAGGAGTGCTAAAGTTGGAAGGAGTGGATACAATTTTGGCTCAACACAAAGTGATGCAGCAACAAATTCAGCAACAATTTGAGCAAATGGCCAAGAGATTTGTGATGCACGAAAACTTGTCTCTCAACAAATTTTTCTTCGGCAAGTATACCGAATTGTCGTCAAGTAAAAACTCACAATAGACTGAGGTCGAATCCCACAGGGATTGATTGGTCAAGCAATTTTAGTTGGAAGAGTATGCTAGTTGAGCTAAACATAAGGTAGTTGGTATTGCAGGAAATTAAATGACAAGAAAGTAAATGGCAGAAAATAAAGTGCAAAATCTTAAATAGGGATTTGGGGAGATGAACATAGAAGTAAATGGCAGAAAGTAAAGAGAATGGGCAAGATCAGAAATGGGAAATTCATTGGGATTAGGAGATGTTGCATTTTCCGGATCAAGTTCATTCTCATCTCTTCTTCAATCATTGCATTCATTGATCTCCTTGGCAATCTTAAGTGATTGGATCCCAATTCCTTGGCAATCTAATCTCTCTAAGCTTGAACAATTGCCCAATTCTTTGATTTAATTGCTCATGGGAAGAGATGAAGTGTGGTCACTGATTATACCACATGTATTTCCAAATCAAAGTGTTGGGAAGATTACATGTCACTATATCCGCCCAGACCCCAATTTGGACCAACATGAGAAAGCATTTCTAGCATGATCTCCTCATCCCTTTTCCAAGGCTTAGAGGAGATCCAATTATGGAGAGTTTCTTTTCCAAGACAACTAACCAATTGAATTAAGATCGAAAGCTTTCTAGCAAATCAAGAGAAAAGAAAGAGGAAGAAGAATGAAAACTATAATTGATCCATCAAATTACAACAGAGCTCCCTAACCCAATGAAAGGGGTTTAGTTGTTCATGGCTTTGGAAATGAAAACTGACAGAGAAGAATACATGCTTAGCTAAAAAGAGCAGAAAAGTAAATATACAGAGGGTAGTTCTCCAAAGTGCCAAGCTTCTCTATAGTTCAAAACTACTCCTATATATACTACTCGTCTTGACCTTCTAGTGAGTTCTTCAAGTTTTGGATGTGGGCCTTAGATCTTGAGTTGAAGCAAGTACAATCTTCAGTGGGCTCAGCTTGCAGAAAAGTGTGAGTTAGGCATGGGCGTTAGTTAGGACGTTAGTGGCGTTAATGCTAAGTGAAAATATGAGTTCGAGAACATTTGTGGCAATCACCTTTCTCACTAATGTTCCAACCCCAAAATGGTCCACGTGAACTTCAACGTTAGTGGCACTAACGTGACCACTAACGTTGCCTCATGATCCTTTGCAAACGTTATTGGGAATCACCTTTTCCAATAACGTTGCATTGTTCCCCATTTCCCCACGTTAGAGTTCACGTTAACTAGGTTAACGTGGCTGTGAACGTGGGCATGCCTAAGCTTCGAGAGCGTTAGTGACACTTACCTTTGTCACTAACGCTCCAAACGTCCCTCCTCTCCACGTTAGAGTTCACATTAACTAGCTTAACGTGGCCACTAACGTGGTAGTGAATGCCATCTCCAACGTTAGTGACAAAGGTGACTGTCACTAATGGTTGCTCTTCATGCTTAGCTCCCCGTTAACTTTCACGTTAGTGATCTTAACGTGATCACTAACGTGGGCAATGTTGGCTTGATCCAATGTTAGTGACAAAGGTGAGTGTCACTGATAAACCACTATTTTATGGTTTATCTTGTGCTCAATTGAGAGGTTTTTATCAAGCCTTTGCCCACTTATTCATATGATTTGCATGGTTTTACATTCTCCTTCCCGATTTTGTGCTATGATTGAAAACATGCTTATTTGGCTTTTGTTTTCTTTTATCTAATCCTCTCTTATTACCATTAGATGCCTTGATATGTGTGTTAAGTGATTTCAGGAATTACAGGGCAGGAATGTCTTAGAGGATGGAAATGAAGCATGCAAAAGTGGAAGGAATACAAGAAGTTGAAGGAACTGAAAAGCTGTCAACCTGACCCTCTCGCACTAAAACGATCATAACTTGAGCTACAGAGGAGCAAATGATGTGGTTTCAATTGCGTTGGAAATCTAACATCCGGGGCTTCGATTTGATATTTAATTTGCCATAGTGGTTGTACAGATAGGCGACGCGAACGCGCGCTCCACGCAGACGCGTCGCATCTGCGAATCTCATTCCACGGAAACGCGTGGATGATGCCTCCGCGTCACCTTGCCGCGACCTGTACGGACCAGATTTCACAATCAGCGATTTCTAGGCTGTTTCTAACCCAGTTTTCAGCCCAGAGAACACAGATTAGAAGCTATAAAGTGGGGGAATGCATCCATTCATGAGGATGCTTTTCAAAAATCACACTTTTCATAATTTAGATATAGTTTTTAGAGAGAGGGGTTCTCTCCTCTCTCTTAGGAATTTAGGATTAGGATTTTTAGAAATTAGGAATATTACTTTTTCATCACAGGTTCAATGTTATTTAATTTATGTTTCTCTTCTACTTTTGGATACTCTAATACTTTTATCTGTTTATTATTTATGTTGCCCATTTGATTCATAAATCTTTCCATGTTAGATTTAAATTTATATTTAAATACAATTAAGGTATTTTCAGATCTATGATTTTCATTTAGCTTTTTATATTCTTGGCTTTAATTGATTAATTGGTAACTCTTGAGTTGTCAAACTCATTGTTGACTGAATTTTGGAATTCTTCGAGAATTAACTTGAGTTCCACTAACTCTAGTTTTTCCCAAGGAAAGACTAGGACTTGAGTAACCAAACTTATTCCGTCCACTTAACTTACCTTCATAGTTAGAGGTTAACTTAGTGGGAGAAAAATCCAATTCTCATCACAATTGATAAGGATAACTGGGATAGGACTTCCAGTTTTCATACTTTGCCAGGAGTTTTATTAGTTATTAATTTATTAATTCTTGCAATTTATTTCTCTTGCTTAAAACCCTTTTTCAAACCCAAACACTATTTTTCCATAACCAATAATAAATCATACTTCCCTGCAATTCCTTGAGAAGACGACCCGAGGTTTGAATACTTGGTTATCAATTTCAAAAAGGGTTTGTTACTTGTGACAACCAAAACGTTTGTAAGAAAGGACTTCTGTTGGTTTAGGAGCTATACTTGCAACGAGTACCTAATTGTAAAGATTCCTAGACCACACAAAAGTTCTCTCTCTTCAGTCACTAACATTGGCATTGTTTTCCCCTTCCACGTTAGAGTTCACGTTAACTAAGTTAATGTGACTCTTAACGTGGCTAATTACCAATTTGTAGCGTTAGTGGTATTCACTTTTACCACTAACGCTGGAGTTCCCTTTTTCTCCACGTTAACTACCACGTTAACCTAGTTAACGAGGCAATTAACGTGGGCTTATGATGGCTTTGCAGGCGTTATTGGTGGTCACCTTTTTCATTAACGCTACAAGCTTGTCCCTATCCCACGTTAGCCTTAATTAGGTTAACGTGACTGCTAACGTGGCTTCTTCTCGCTTTCTTTGTCCTTAAATCAAGCAAATAAAGTGCATCAAAGCTCTAGCCCAAGTCATGAGATTATGCATCATCAATTTGTCATTCAATCCTTGTATAATCCTTATGAAATCATGTAAAATTCACAATAGTTGCTTGAGTTAAGGTGTAAATGAAATTTCATCCAAAAATTGCCTTATTTACTAAGAAAATGCATGAAACTACCCTAAAACAGTAAAGAAAAGGTCTGTGAAACTGGCCTAGATGCCCTGGCATCACAACACCAAACTTAAAGCTTGCTTATCCCTAAGCAAGTACTAAAACATAGGAAGAATGAATGAGAGAACAAGATGAACAAACAATGATAATAGAAGTTAAATCCCTGGTTTATGGGGTTTCATGCATAGCAACTTAGGTTCATTCCTTTACTAGTTTTCAGGCCTTTATCATGCCCTTGAATACTTATTTGATTGCATCCCTTGAGACTTCTTAATTATTGATCCTCCCTTCCCTTCCAGGGTTTATTGCATTCCTTTTTAGGCTAAGTGCTCTGTAAGAGGGCGACTCTTTAAGATAAGCTTTCAGCCAACACTCCCGAACCAGTTGGTTCAAGGTGCTAGGTGTTAAGGCACCCCTAAGGACTTACTCCCTCAAGTCTCTTTCCCCCATACATACATACCACAGGCACATGATTTGTTATTTTTCTTTTCTTGAGACCTTGGTGTCCAGCACCTCTTTGGGTTGCTAAGTGTTCTGTAGCAGAGGTTACTCTTGATAGTGGACTTTCAGCTGATAATCCCGGATTAGTTAATCCAAGTTACCAAGTGATAAGGCACCCCTAAGAGCTTATTCATCCAAGCATATTCTTTGCACATGAACACCACAGACACATGCCTCAATCTTCAAACCCTTGGTGTCTAGCATTATTTCTTATTGTTTTTCTTTCCTTTTCACTTTTATTGCTCTTTCTCTTTTCTTATTAGGATCTTATCAATTAGCTAGTCTCCTGGGGTGTGTTTCAAGCATATGATTCAAGGTAGATAGTTGCCTTCCTACCTTGTTGGTGAACCAACTTAGCTAATTAATCACCCTACCACAAATATTCAGAATTTACTTCACAAGATACTCAACTCTTGTTCTTTTCATAACATCTTCTTTTTTATTGACTTAAAGGACAAGCATACAAGTAAGCAAGGTGAAAATGCAGAAGGGACATTAGACTAGTAAATATAGACCTAAGCAATGAAAACTCTAAAGGCAGAATTTAAAATCCTAAGCTACCATGGAAGCATGTTCTATTTCATACATGATTTTCCTTATTTAAAGCTTGAAAAAGATAAAAATAAGAAAGAGCTCCACAACCTTTCACTTATTGGAATGCTCATGTCCCTTTGTCTTGGGATCCTCCTTGTTTGCTTGAGTCCCCATTTCCTTTGCGCTTCCCGATCAGCTTTTTCCAGAAACCAACATCCTCCATCTTCTTCTTTAATGCTTCCTTTTGTTGTTTCACCTTTTCCTCTTCTTGTTCTATTAAGTCCTTGCGGACTGCCTCATAATTTGGAATGGCAGGGTGCAAGTTATGCATATGCCCAGTCATATAAGTTATGCAACTTATGCAGTTGCCTTCCATCATTGAGCACACTGAATTCGTTGAATGCTTTCATCTGGGCTATCTGGCGTTGGTTGAGTTCTTGAAGGCGTTTGTCTTGGCTTTCTTGCCTTTCGGTCACTTGATTGATGGCTTGGGTGAGCTGGGAGTAATGCTCCTGTTGCAACTCCATTTGCTATTTCTGCCATTCTTTTTGTTGATCCATCCAACTAGAGAGTAGTTCTTCTTGACGATCCATCCTTTGAGATTGGACATGCAGTTGTTGTTCTTGTCCCTTCATATAGCTCCTTGACAGATCCTCAATGGCTCCTTGAATGTGAAACAGATTTATGTTGGTTTGATCATATTGCCCTTCTTGCTGGTACCCTATTTGTTGGGGTTCTTCTTGGCGCGGTTCTTCTTGGTGAGGCTCTTCTTGTGCAGTTCTTTTCCATATCTGAGGTCTTCTTTGTTGTTGAGAGGGTGTCACATAGTTTATATGCTAGAGGGTAACTAGTCTCCCAGGATTTACCCACTGTGGATTGTTGTCTTCGAATACCACCTTGGCTTTCATGCATAATCTAAGGATGGTGCTGGGGTACCAAAGTCTAGCACCCGGATCATTCTTCTCGGCTGAATCCTGGATCCCTTCAGATATGATTTCGTGCACATTGATGTCCCCACCCTTTACTAAGCAATATACCATGGTAGCTCGAGGAATATTGACCTCAGAATTGTTTGCGGCTGGAAGGATAGACCTTCTTACAAGCTCAAACCATCCCTTGGCTTATGGGATGAGGTCTCCTCTCCTAATGAACCGCAGCCTCTTATCTGAGTATCTTTCCTAATCAGATCCTATAACACACATATCATTCACTATTTCTTCAAGTTCATCTTCGTCGGGGGCATTGCTTATTCTTACTTGATAACTAAGCTCATCAAAATGTGGCGATTTCAGCTGAGGAGTCCTTGTTATAGCATTGGGGCTGAAGTCCACCTCTGTTCCTCTCACGTAGCTTTTGAAGGTGGGGGCCCTAGTACTGTCTTCTCTGGCCATATTGGCATAGAATTCCTTGATGAGGTTCACATTTATCTTTATTTCTGGGTTCGTGAGCTTTTGCCAACCCCTCTGTGCAATCTTCTCTCTAATCTTTGGGCACTCATCCTCATTGAACTGGAATGTCAATTCTGGCAATATTTTCTTATTTTTGATCCGTTCATATTGGAGCTCATGAAAGGCGGTCTTGAATCTCCCGGCATCAGAAGGAGACTGCCCTATAGGTTCCTTCCCTCTTCTTCTCTTAGTGCTCGATGATGCCATGAGTGATGGTTGGTATATTTGTGGCTTACAAGATGTGGCTATAAGAATGTGTATAAAACATTTGGTGGAGGATGGGGTGTGTGTTTGAGAGAAGAAAGAGAGAGATGGATGGGAATGACAATTGCACATGGAATGGCTATAAAGTAGAGGTTATATAGGGAAATGATGAGAGTGAAGGGTGTGGATTGATAGCATGGCGTAATGATGGACGGTTGGGGTTTGGCATTGGATGAGCACACGGATCACCTCTTTTATGAGGGTATTGGTTCGGTCTCCAAGGCTATCCAACTCCCAATGTTGCATGGCAACACTTCCCAAGATACTCCCCTTGAAGACAAGTGTGTGGTTTCCTTGGTATAATGGCCGAACCTCCTTCCTTTGGTTGTCCTATCAAGTACAACCAATCCCCTTTTTGATTTCCTATACAAGACAGAAGGAATGCAAAAAGTTAATTAAATTTTTGGTAGGAAAAATTAAAGTGTGAAATAGCTACTGTTAAAATCTTTTTCTTTTGTTTTTAAAATAACTAAATGCTTTTCATGAATGCAAATCAATCGACCACTCTATTTCCCATGCATGCAACGTTGGTAACACCAAACTTGTTTGTGATCATATGGTGCAACAAGATTCGAAAAGAATCTCATACCATTGAGTGTGTTCAAGCCCTCTTGGTGTGCCTTGAACACCAAACTTATCATGTACTATATACTGCATGTAGGGATTCTTATATTGTTTGTCGAGGTTGATTTAGAATCCATGAACTTTGCTTTAATAACTAGTATTAGAGATTAAAAAGAAAGGCTAAAGAACATGGGTTGCCTCCCATGAAGCGCTTCTTTAACGTCATTAGCTTGACGTTTGGCCTTTGTCAGGGTGGTTGGTAGTGCTTCAAGTCCTCCCCCCTTGCAGTGGATTTATCTCCATTGGCTTTGTTAAGAAGTTTCACATGTTCTAAGGACAAGATTTTGTTGATGGTGTACACTTGAGGTAGCTGAGATGGAATGGTGGGGAGATGAAGTGGTATAGATGGAAAGTGGGCAGAGATCACTTCATCTCCTGGAGAGAAATCCTCTGTAGGGATTTTCTTGTTTCTCCATTCCCTTGGGGCCTTTTTCCTTGCTTCCCTTGATGTTACCTTGCTCCTTATGGTTCCTTCTTTCAGGGGGATTTTGTTGCTTATCCCACATGACTCTTGTGA
Source organism: Arachis duranensis (assembly GCF_000817695.3). NCBI lineage: Eukaryota > Viridiplantae > Streptophyta > Magnoliopsida > Fabales > Fabaceae > Arachis > Arachis duranensis. The sequence continues at coordinate 48,099,046 of NC_029780.3, forward strand.
GTCTAGCTTCTCTTGGGTCACACTTGGCTGTTGTTCCTTCTGACTACATTACTTGTTAACCATAGGAGTTCTTAGGTGTGGTGCTTATGCTCCCTTGTCTGACTCTTCCATTAGCTCTTTATTGTGCTCTTCCTTCGACTCTTCGTTATCATGATTTGCTTCTTGTGATGGTTTGAAAACATTGAAGGTGAGCTGTTCATCGTGTATCTTCAATACTAGCTCTCCTCGCTCCACATCTATAAGCGCCCTGGCTGTGGCTAAAAATGGCCTTCCCAGGATGATGGGATGGATGGGATTTTCTTCCATTTCCAAGATGACAAAGTTCGTGGCCAGGAAGTAGTTACCAACCTTCACTAACACGTTCTCTACCACTCCTATTGCCTGTTTTTTAGTTTTGTCAGACAATTTGATGATTATGTATGTGGGTGTTAGCTCATTGATTTGAAGCTTTTTCATGAGGAATATAGGCATTAAGTTGATACTTGCTCCCAGGTTACAGAGCCCCTTTATCAATCATTGTCTCTCCTATAGCACAGGGTATGTGGAAACTCCCTGGATCTTTCTTCTTTGTAGGTGGCTCTGCTTGGATGAGAGCACTGCACTCCCTGTTCATCTTTATTGTTTGTCCACCTTTTAATGAACTCTTTTTGGCCAGAAGTTCCTTTATGTACTTGATGTAGGAGGGCATTTGCTGGAGGGCCTTAATGAATGGTATATTTACATCAAGGGATGCAAACATGTCGAGGAATCTTGAATACATTCTCCTTGCTAAACCACCTTTGAGCCTTTAGGGAAAGGGCGCATATGGGTTCAGGATCTCCCCTTTCTTTAGCTCATCCCTGTGTGAAGGTTGGGGTGCATGGTTTCTGTCTTCATGATTTTTCTTTGGACTGTCTTGGATGTGTTATATTTGTGTGTCCACGTCCTCCACACTCATCTCATCACTTGTGTTGATCATCTTACATTCTTCCCACCTTACTTTCTTTGTTTCTCCTCTTAGGTTCTTCTCTGTGTCACTTGAGAAACTATCAATAGGTTTGGGAAACTGTTGAGAAAGATATCCCACTTGGGACTCCAGCCTCTTGATGTTTTCCCCTTGGTTTTTGATATTGGCTCGCACTTCATCCTTGAACACTCTGTTGTCTTGGACTTCTTTGCATATGTCTTCAAGTAGAGCCTCAATTTTGGAAAGTCTATCCTCAGTTGGTGATGGTGGGTTGAGATTAAGTGGTTGAGAAGGGTGGTTAGGTGGGTGTTGATAGGATCTCTGTGAGGTATATTGGTGAGTTACATTATTGTTGGGATTGTGGTTGTGGCGTCTCTTGTCTTGGCCTTGGTCTTGTTGGTTTTCCCACCCAAATTTAGGGTGATTTCTCCATCCAGAATTATAAGTGTTGGAGTATGGATCATGGATCTGTCTGGGTAAGTTTCCAACATAATTAGCTTGTTCCCAGCCACCTTCTTCTCTTACATTCACTCCTTCTTGAGCTGGTAATGAAGTGATGACTGCTGCAACTTGGTTTTCTTCTACCTTCTTGGTGAGATCTACTAGCTGCTTGGTGATCATCTTATTTTGAGCCAGCAATGCATCCATGTGGTTCAGCTCCATTACTCCTCGAGTGTTGCTTCTTTCAGAAGCATAGAAGTAGTCATTCTCAGTTACAGTTTCAATGACATCTATGGCTTCTTCAATGGTTTTCTTCTTGTTTAGAGAGCCCCCTGATGAATGGTCTACAACATTCTTTGACTCATAAGAGAGACCTTCATAGAAAATGTGAACTTGAACCCATTCATGAACATGTCTGGTGGGCATCTTCTTGTTAAGTCCTTAAACCTCTTCCATGCCTCATAGAGAGTTTCACCATCTTGTTGCCTGAAAGTTTGCACCTCAGCTATGAGCCTGTTAATTCTTTGAGGAGGGTAGAATCTTGCCAAAAATTTGTTCACCATATCTTCCTAATTTGTTAAGCTCTCCTTCAGAAAGGACTCCAGCCACTTGGATGCTTTGTCCCTGAGTGAAAAAGGGAACAAAAGAAGTCTATAGACATCCGGATGGACTCCATTAGACTTCACAGTGTCACATATTCTCAGGAATGTGGTTAGATGTTGATTGGGGTCTTCTTGGACACTTCCTCCAAATGAGCAGTTGTTCTGAACAAGGGTGATGAGCTGAGGTTTTAATTCAAAGTTGTTGGCATGTATGGTGGGCTTTTGGATACTACTTCCACAATTTCCTAGGTTTGGATTGATGTAAGAGCGTAGAACTCTCCTGTCTTCCCCAGCATTATTTACAGGGCCTTCTCTGGCATAGTTGTGAGCTTCTCCTTCATGGTTGTTTTCCAAGTTCTCCTCCATGTTGGTTTCAAAGTATTCCTCCTCTTTCTTAGCACCAATAACTCCTTTCCCTCTTGCTTTCCTCCTCAATCTACGGAGGGTTCTCTCAGGTTCCGAATCAAAGGAAGTTGAAGCTCCACTTCTTCTCCCTGTCATACAACTAACAAAGTACACAGTAAGAAATAAAATGAAGTGATTATTCTTGTTAGAGTGACTGTTAGTGTGAGTGATGCAAATTATTAAACAGTTAGTGGGTTAGTGAACAGACTTGTAAATAACAACAAGAAAGAAAGAAAACAGAGAGGGTATCGGAGATGAGGAAGAAACTAAATCAACTGAAGGTAAATGACCAGATAAAGTAAACAAACAAAAGAAAAAAATGCTCAATCTAGTGAACTTCCAACTTAATCATTATTGATACAAAATCAATCCCTGGCAACGGCGCCATAAACTTGATGCACAAAAACTTATCTCTCAACAAATTTCCCTTCGGTAAGTATACCGAATTGTCATCAAGTAAAAACTCACAATAGAGTGAGGTCAAATCCCACAGGGATTGATTGGTCAAGCAATTTTAGTTGGAAGAGTATGCTAGTTGAGCTAAACAGAAGGTAGTTGGTATTGCAGGAAATTAAATAACAAGAAAGTAAATGGCAGAAAATAAAGTGCAGAATCTTAAATGGGGATTTTGGGAGATGAACATAGAAATAATTAGAAGAAAGTAAAGAAAATGGGTAAGATCAGAATGGGGAATTCATTGGGCTTAGGAGATGTTGCATTCTTCGGATCAAGTTCATTCTCATTTCTTCCTCAATCAATGCATTCATTGATCTCCTTGGCAATCTTAAGTGATTGGATCCCAATTCCTTGGCAATCCAATCTCTCTAAACTTGAACAATTGCCCAATTCCTTGATTTAATTACTCATGGAAAGAGATGAAGTGTGGTCACTGATTATACCACATGTATTTCCAAATCAAAGTGTTGGGAGGATTACATGTCACTATATCCGCCCAGACCCCAATTTGGTCCAACATGAGAAAGCATTTCTAGCATGATCTCCTCATCCCTTTTCCAAGGCTCAAAGGAGATCAAATTATGGAGAGTTTCTTTTCCAAGACAACTGACAAATTGAATTAAGATCGAAAGCTTTCTAACAAATCAAGAGAAAAGAAAGAGGAAGAATACATGCTTAGCTAAAAAGTGCAAAAAAATAAATATACAGAGGGTAGTTCTCCAAAGTGCCAAGCTTCTCTATAGTTCAAAACTACTCCTATATATACTACTCTTCTTGACCTTCTAGAGAGTTCTTCAAGTTTTGGATGTGGGCCTTAGATCTTGAGTTGAAGCAAGTACAATCTTCAGTGGGCTCAGCTTGCAGAAAAGTGTGAGTTAGGCATGGGCGTTAGTTAGGACGTTAGTGGCGTTAACGCTAAGTGAAAATGTGGGTTCGAGAACGTTAGTGGCAATCACCTTTCTCACTAATGTTCCAACCCCAAAATGGTCCACGTTAACTTCAACGTTAGTGGCACTAACGTGACCACTAATGTTGCCTCATGATCCTTCGCAAACGTTATTGGGAATCACCTTTTCCAATAACATTGCATTGTGCCCCCTTTCCCCACGTTAGAGTTCACGTTAACTAGGTTAACGTGGCTCTTAACGTGGGCATGCTTACGCTTCGAGAGCGTTACTGACACTTACCTTTGTCACTAACGCTCCAAATGCCCCTCCTCTCCATGTTAGAGTTCACGTTAACTAGGTTAACGTGGCCACTAACGTGGTAGTGAATGCTATCTCCAACGTTAGTGACAAAGGTGAGTGTCACTAATGTTGGCTCTTCATGCTTAGCTCCACGTTAACTTTCACGTTAGTAGTCTTAACGTGACCACTAACGTGGGCAATGTTGGCTTGATCCAATGTTAGTGACAAAGGTGAGTGTCACTAACGTTGGCATTGTTTTCCCCTTCCACATTAGAGTTCACATTAACTAAGTTAACGTGAATCTTAACGTGGCTAATTGCCAATTTGTAGCGTTAGTGGTATTCACTTTTACCACTAACACTGGAGCTCCCAATTAACGTGGGCTTATGATGGCTTCGCAGGCGTTATTGGTGGTCACCTTTTTCATTAACGCTACAAGCTTGTCCCTATCCCACGTTAGTGGTCACGTTAATTAGGTTAACGTGACTGCTAACGTGGCTTCTTCTCGCTTCCTTTGTCCTGAAATTAAGCAAATAAAGTGCATCAAAGCTCTAGCCCAAGTCATGAGATTATGCATCATCAATTTATCATTCAATCCTTGTATAATCCTTATAAAATCATATAAAATTCACAATAGTTGCTTGAGTTAAGGTGTAAATGAAATTTCATCCCAAACTTGCCTTATTTACTAAGAAAATGCATGAAACTACCCTAAAACAGTAAAGAAAAGGTCAGTGAAACTGGCCTAGAGGCCCTGGCATCAGATTGATGGTCTACAAGTTGCATCAGTGAGTGCCACAAGCCAACCATCAACTCCTTGGGGGAAGAATGAAGAAAATGTAGAAGACCAACAGCAAGAACATATCCAATATGTGCACAACCAAAATTCTAGACAGAATGAGGTGTATGGTGACACCTACAATCCATCTTGGAAGAACCACCCAAACCTTATGTGGGAAGACAACCACAATCAAAACCAGCAACCATGGCAAAGGAACTCAAATCAAAACCAGCAACCATGGCAAAGGAACTCAAATCAAAACCCTTCAAGAAACAACCAAAACCACAGCCAGTAGCAGAATAACCAAAATTCCTATAGAAAACCCCAAAATAATCACCCCAATTCCAACCCTTTTCCATCCAATAATTCAACCACCAACCAAAACACATACCATCAACCACCAACACACTACAACCAACCAATCTCACAAGACTCTTAGAGGATCACTAGCCTGGAGATGTTAATGGAAAAAATGATGAAGCACCAAGAGATGACAACTAAGAACCAAGAAGCTTCCATGAAGAATATGGAAGGGCAGATTGGACAACTCTCCAAGCAAATTACTATTGAGAGACCTTCAAGCTCATTACCAAATGACACCATTCCTAATCTAAAAGAAGAGTGCAAAGCTATACAACTAAGGGGTGGGAAGACGTTGGTGGACAACAAAGAGGCAACCAAGAAGCCTATGGAAAGCAACAAAGAACCAACAGAAAAAGAGGAAGCTAGTAACAAGGACATGACAACAAGCAAAAATGTCCCATAGAAGCTCAAAGAAAAAGATAACCAACCATAAAATTTGAAGAAAGGGAAGCAGATCATGGAAGAGCCAGCTCCAGGACAATAGCAAGTGGAGAAGAGCCTTACACCTCCACTGCCATATCCCCAAAGATTCCACAAAAAAGCAAAGGATCAATACTTTCATAAGTTCCTTGAGACTTTCAAGAAGTTAGAGATAAACATTCCCTTAGCTGAGGTATTGGAACAAATGCCTCTGTATGCCAAGTTCTTGAAGGAGCTTATCAACAAAAAAAGAAGTTGGGTTGAGAAAGAGACTATACTACTTACTGAGGAATGCAGAGCATTGATTAAAAAAGGGCTTCCCCTAAGCTTAAAGATCCTAGAAGTTTCTTTCTATCTTGCACCATTGGGAGATTGACCATTGACAAGGCAATGTGTGATTTAGGAGCAAGTATCAACCTAATACCCTCTTCTTTGGTGAAAAAGCTGTGTATAAAGGAAGTGAAGCCAATACAAATGTCTCTGGAACTGGTGGATAAGTCAGTGATATGTCCCAGGGGTGTAATTGAAAACCTTCTAGTCAAGGTGAATAAATTCATCTTCCCTGCAGACTTTGTAATCTTAGATTCAGATGAGGATGAAGGTGATTCCATTATACTTGGGAGACCATTCTTGGCCACTGCTAGGGACATTATAGACGTGGAACAAGGAAAACTAATCCTCAGAATGCATGACGAAAACATCACCCTAAATGTATTTCCAGAAACACAGTTATGTGATAAAAAGAATGACTGCATGGAAATTGACAAAGGAAGCTTGCAATGGAAGGAAAGAACTAGCAAGACAGTTGATAATCATAATCTAAGGCAAGAAACAAACAACATAGCAGAGCAAGAGAAGACTAAGACTGTGTAAAGGGAAGAGGGAAACCAAGAAGGAATTAAAATGCTGACTAAGAAGGAGAGTCCAAAAATAAAGGTTGCTGTCAAAGAAGAAGGGGTAACAAGAAGAAGAAAGAAAGGCAAGAAGAAAACTCAGAAGGGATGGAAGAACAAGAAAATCCTAACTGAGAGGTTCTCCAAGGGTGATGAAGTACAGTTGATTTATCAATAACTGGGAACAAGCCAACAAACCAATGATTACTACACTGTCTGCAAAATACTCTCACTTGAGCATGTTGAAATTGAGCATCAAGGAACAAAAAAGAAGCTCACAGTGAGGGGAGACAAGTTGAGACATCACAGCCATTAACCACCCTAAAGGGGGTCCAATGTCAAGCTAGTGACAATAAAAGAGCGCTCCATGGGAGGTAACCCATGATTTAAGATTCCTGTTTGTTTTAAATTCAATAAGCTATGATCACCTTAGCATGATTTTGAAGTCTCATGGACATACTTGATAAATGCATGCACTATTTTGAAGCATATGCCAGACTTCTAAGTAGGCACACCAATTTAGTTTTTCAAGCATTCTTAGACCATATGCTTAGTCATTTCGATGAAGTATATGACCAAACACTAAGTTTGGTGTCTGCATATGTAGTAATTTTCAGAAGATCAATTTTGTTCATGGAATCAGAGGCATACATAGATGGATTATGCATCATTACATTTTAGGACTCTATGAAAGAAAAACCACATCTTATGATGAAAGAATCAATTATGATGAATTGCTTGCATTTTACGGTTATCCCTCAGCAAAAGACAAGTTTGGTGTTCACCAAACCTCGGCTCACTGATTAAGGGACACAATTGATCCTTTATGAATAAGAAACAAAAGCATTTTTTTTGCAAAGCACTCACCACCGTGTACAATTATATCCTAAGGCTAATTATTTTGATTTAATTAGGAAAAAGAGATTGAGATGAAGACAAGGAGAGGAGGGGCCACGGTTATGACAAGTCAAGTGAGAGGTGATCACATGTGCCTAAAGAAGCGTGCCCCTTGTAAAGCAAAATTTGCATGCATGCACCATTGGACACCAAAATGCATACAACTAATGAGAAGGGAATCCTCTTCAAGCTTCAACAATGCATGCAGGCTGTTCATTCCATGAATCCTCTATGTTGTTCAACTCAATTTTCACCCTTCATGGTCATCAACGAACTCCCTCATCCATTGTTGTTTTGTTAGAAAACTTGAAGGCCTTACCTATAAATAGCCTTAGTTTCACTCTTCCTCTACTCCAAAAACACAGCCAACAATTCCCTTTCCTCAAAACAGCAACCCCAAACATGTTCCAGTCACTCATTCTTACCCAATAGCCACTTAACCTTGCTACCCGCACCCCCTTCACAATAAAACCGAAACCAAAACTCACTTTCTTATCCTCTATTATTCCCTATTCCATGGCCTCTTCAAGCTCTAGAAGAAGGAAAGGCAATGAGCTAGTGGTGGCCGAACCCCCAAGCTATGACACAAAGAAATTTAAATCTTAGTTTCATGAAAGAAGGTATCATAGGCTTATGAAGACAAAACATGTCATTCCTGAGATGGGCTTCAAACTGAGGGATGGGGAGTATCCCATCATGTGGCAAATTGCTAGGGAAAGGAGGTGAGATCTTCTATGTTCTCCTTCCACTGACATTAGCGCAGTCATGATAAGGGAATTTTATGCTAATGATGTAAAAGGGAGCGAGGATAGCCCCCCTTATAAAAGTTATGTCAGAGGTGTAGAGGTGGATTTTAGTCCACCATCAATTACAAGAGGCCTGCAATTGAAAACCATAACTTTTGAGGAGCTTAGTTATGAAGAAAGATTGCAGGGTGAGAATAACCCTGATGAAATACTGCAGGGGTTATGTATTGAAGGCAGAGATTGGAAGAGGGATTTAGATGGAACTCCAAGCCATTTGAGAAGATTGGACCTTAGGCCCGAAGCTAAAGGATGGTATGAGATTGTGAGGAGATCAATACTCCCTACTGCAAACACCTCTGAAGTTATAGTCACGCGAGCCCTCTTGCTTTATTGCATCCTACATGGAGGAGATATCAAGCTCTCACAGCTCATAGCAGACAGTATTAAGGAAATGGCTGAAGACACAAATAAATCCAGGAGGCTTGGTCACCCAAGCACTATCCTAAGGTTGTGTAAAAGAGCTGGGGTGATATTTGAAGATGAAAGAACGGAGAAGGTGAAAGGAAGCAGGGGGATCACTAGGAGACTAATGGAAGGTGTGACTGAGGATGATGATCAAGAGGAAGCAGGAGCCCACCAAAGGAGAAGGCCACAGAGAGGGGAAGGACAAGATCAACAGGCTCCTAATGCATTAGAGTTAAGTGAAATGAGAAGAACAATTGAAGAAGTGTCTCAGCAACTTATGTAGGCACAACAAGAGCAATATCCAGAGCGCCAATCTTCAATCATGAGATATTGGCTCTTTAGATTAAATCCAGCTCATATCTTCTTCAATCATGCAACTCATTGACCTCCTGGCAATCATGATTGATTGAGCCCCAATCCCTTAGTGACTCAATCTCTCAGATCTTGATCAATAGCCAATTCCTTGGTCTAATTGCTCATGAAGAGAGATATTCTTGGTCTCTGATTATGCCACACATCATCATAGGTCCAGGTAGAGGGAGGATTGTAAGTCACCATATCCAAACACCAAAACCCAGATTCTACTCAAGTGTGAGAAGGGATTTCTAGCATGGTTTCATGTTTCCTTTTCCAAGGTTCTCATGAAACCCATTTTGCATTCAATCTCTTTTCCAAGTTAATTGAACACTAAGCATGAAAATCGAAATTCCTTCTAGAAAATCAAAGAGAAGATGAAGAGAAAAAGAAATTCACTATCATTAATCCATCAAGTACAATAGAGCTCGCTCTCTCAATGAGAGGGAATTTAGCTACTCATAGCTCAGAGAGAAAGTACAAAAGATGGAAAAGATGAAGTGTGAAAACTAAATAAAAAGTGAAATCTGATGCATGGAAACTTGTCTCTCAACAAATTTTCCTTCGGCAAGTATGCCGAATTATCTTCAAGTAAAACTCATTATAGAGTGAGGTCGAATCCCACAAGGATTGATTGATCAAGCAACTTTAGTTAGAAGAATATACTAGTTGAGCTAAACAGAATTTAGATTGAGATGCAGAAATTTAAATGACTAGAAAGTAAATAGCATAAATTAAAGTGCAGAATCTTAAACGGGGAATTGGGTAATGCTCATAAAAGTAAATGGCAGAAATTAAAGAGAATGGGTAAGATCAGAAATGGGGGAATCATTGGGTTTAGGAGATGTTGCAATTCTCCGGATCAAGTTCATTCTTATCTCTTCCTCAATCAATGCATTCATTGATCTCCTTGGCAATCTTAAGTGATTGAATCCCAATTCCTTGGTAATTCAATCTCTCAAATCTTGATCAATAGCCAATTCCTTGTTCAATTGCTCATGAGAAGAGATGAAGTATGGTCACTGATTATACCACATACATTTCCCAATTCAAGTATTGAGGGGATTATAGTCACATATCCATCCCAACCCAAATTGGCCCAGCATGAGAAAGCAATTCTAGCATGATCTCTTCATTCCTCTTCCAAGGTTCCGAAGAGACCCAATTATGGAGAGTTTCTTTTCCAATATAACTAACCAATTGAATTAAGATTGAAAGCTTTCTAGTAAAATCAAGAGAAAAGATAGAAGAAGAAGAATGAAAACTAATATTGATCCATCAAATTACAGCAGAGCTCCCTAACCTAATGAAAGGGGTTTAGTTGTTCATAGCTCTAGGAATAAAAAATGGCAGAAAAGAATAATCCATGCTTGAAGTACAGAAAAGTAAATATGCAAAGAGTAGTTCTCCAAGGTGCCAAAAGTCCTTCTCTAGTTCAAAACTACTCCTATATATACTACTCTTCATGATCTTCTAGTGAGTTCTTCAAGTCTTGGATGTGGGCTTTGGACCTTGGGTTGAAGCAATCCTTATCTTTAGTGGGCCCAGCTTGCAGAGAAATATGAATTAGGCTTGGGCAATTAGTGAGATTAATCGTGGAATACATTTCTGGGTGCGAGAACGTTAGTGGCATTTACCTTTTCCACTAACGTTCCGCCTTTATATGCCCATGTTATTCTCAACGTTAGAAGTCTTAACGTGACTTCTAACGTTCCTTCTCAATTCTTGGCCAACGTTAATGGGACTCACTTTTCCCATTAACGTTGGCTTGTGCCCCTTTCACAAACGTTAATGGGAATCACTTTTCCCATTAACATTGCCTGCCTTTTGCTTCCTACGTTAGGTCTTACGTTAGCTTAGCTAACGAAGCTCTTAACGTGGGCACCTATCACCTTCGAGAGCGTTAGTGACACTCACCTTTGTCACTAATGCTCTAATTGCCTGAATCCCCTACGTTAGAACCCACGTTAACTAAGTTAACGTGGCTTTTAACATAGTAATGAAGCCATCTTCCAACGTTAGTGACAAAAGTGAGTGTCACTAACGTTGGTTCTTTGAACCCCACTCCACGTTAACTTTCACGTTAACAATATTAACGTGAGAGTTAACGTAGGCAATGAAAATGATCCAACGTTAGTGACAAAAGTGAGTGTCACTAACGTTGGCTGTGTTGATCCTTGTCCACGTTAGAGTTCACGTTAACTTAGTTAACGTGACTCTTAACGTGGGGCATTGCCTAGTTTCTCAATGTTATTGGAGTTCACGTTTCTCATTAATGTGGAGTCTTCCTTTCCTTCTACGTTAAGTACCACGTTAACTTAGTTAACGTGGCTCTTAACGTAGGCTATGAAGTGGCTTCCCAGGCGTTATTGGTGATCACTTTTCTCATTAACGTTGCAAGCCAATTGCCATCCCACGTTAGTAGTCACGTTAACTAAGTTAACGTGAATGCTAACGTGATTCTTCCATGCTTCATTTGTCCTGAAATCAAGCAACTAAAGTGCATCAAAGCTCTAGCCAAAATCATGAGATCATACATCATTAAAATATCATGTAATTCTGGCAAAAAATCTCATGAAATCATGCAAAATTCACAATAGTTGCTTGAATGAAGGTGTAAGTGTATTTTCACCCAAAACTTGCCTTGTTTACTAGGAAAATGCATGAAACTACCCTAAAACAGTAAAGAAAAGGTCAGTGAAACTGGCCTAGATGCCCTGGCATCAAATCCCCAAAACTAAACTCTGTGACTTGCTTACCCCTTTTCCAATACTTCCAAGGGTATTTATACTACTCCTAGATCCAGAAAAATAAAAGAAAATTACAAAAGTGAAAAGAAAATTACAATTTGGAGGGAAAAGAAACTCAATAAATGTGATCTTCCAGCTGGCGTGTGACTGGTGCTTCTCTGGCGTGTTACGCTCCTTCTGTTTCTGATTTGGCATGCCACGCCTCTCTATTCAAGTGGCACGCCATCCTCTGTTTCACCTTTGGCGTGCCACGCCTTCGAGCTTAAGTGGCACGCCCAGGACATTTTAAATGGCAAAGTAACCTGGCGTGCCACGCCTTCGAGCCAAAGTGGCACGCCCAAGGTCACTTCCCTTATCTCTATGCTTCTGGAGATTTCTGGGCGTGCCACGCCCTTCTTAAAGCTTCACCCCCTTGCCAGTGTGCCACGCCTCGTCATCCAAGTGGCACGCCTGAGTTCATTATCTCCTCTTCTTTCTCTCTAGAAAATACTACCAGCGTGCCACGCCATGAGATTGGCGTGTCACGTCCTTCATTTGCTTCATCTTCTTCCTGGCGTGCCACGCCTCATCTCCCAAGTGGCACGCCTGAGTCCACTGGCCCTTTAATTCCTCCTCTGGAAAACACTACCAGCATGCCATTCCATGAGATTGGCGTGTCACGCCCTTCATTTGCCATGGTCCCAGAGGTTGGCGTGCCACGCCTGGATGTTCAAGTGGCAGACCAAGGTGAGATGATTGAGCTGGCATGCCACGCCTTCGATACAAAGTGGCACGCCCAGCTTTATTTGGCTTCCTTAGGTGCAGGCGTGCCACGCTTCATCACTCAAGTGGCACGCCTTTGTGGGAGTTCTTGAGCTGGCGTGCCACGCCTTCGATACCAAGTGGCACGCCCAGCTTTTGCATTGTCTCCTTGTTCACTGGCGTGCCACGCCTTGTTGCTCAAGTGGCACGCCCATTCACTTGTGGGTGTCATAAGCTTGGCGTGCCACGCCTTGGTCCTCAAGTGGCACGCCCAAGTGAACTCTGGGGCTGGCATGCCACGCCTTCGATACAAAGTGGCATGCCATAGTGATGGTTCTTTTAGTAACGAATTGGCGTGCCATGCCCCTTTGATGGTCTTCAATTTTGCTCTCTGGAGTGTTGTACCAGCGTGCCACGCCCAGCTTCTGGCGTGCCACGCCAATACATCTTTGTGGCGTCTGTTCCAATTGGCACGCCTGCTTCACATGTCCCACTTGTTTTGTTGTTTTTTTCCCATTTTTGATGTCTTCTCCACCTGAAATCCAGCACAAACTCATTTCAAAGCAATCTACTATGATATTCATCAATTAAGGCATGAATTACAATGATTAAATGAGATTATGTCTCTTTTATGGTCCTTTTTATGCAAGAAAAATGGTAGATGATGTAAGTCATCACCTTCCTTGGTTTAATGTGCGCCCAGCTTCCCATAGGTTAGTGGCCGAAAATGCTCGCACTTGTGAGCGTAGCACTCACTTCTTTGCGTGCTCCTTGTGAACGTTGGACTTTGTTGAGCACTCCCTTGGTTGAGCGCTGGCCTTCCTTCCTTATTCCCCTTGGTGCCTTCCCTCCTTTCTTCATCTGCAAGCAACCAAATAAACATGTCAAAGTATTACCAAATTCACAAGGTTTCTAAATCATTCATAAAATCAACTAATTCTAGCATAAACCCTATGATTTTGTGTCAAATAAATGATGGTTGATTGATTTAACATAATCATGAAAATCCACTCCAAATCACTTATTTATTGTGTAAGAAAGTGCATAAAACCAAAGGAAACTAATGAAAAATGCTTGTAAGACTAGCATAAGATGACTTGTCATCAAGTGCCACCGTCGCACTCTCAAACCTAAAATCCATGATGTGTCCTCTGACCATGGTACACTAATTTTTTGCCTCCGGGTTCACGCTTGTATCATGCTTTTTCGTCACCTAGGCGTTGGTGTAGAACTCTTACACCATCAATACTCCCACCTCGGTCACAGGGTTGGCCAGAAGTTCTCAACTCAATCTCAGAATTTTGTATAGGATCTTTGACTACTCATCGTCCTTCAGCTTGAAGGGGACCTCGGAAATCACCTTCTTCTTCCTCACCACATCATAAAAATGGTCTTAATGGGCTTTGGTGAAGAACCTTGTGAAATCTCATGGCTCAGAAGTGGGGGCTTTCTCCCCTCTTTTCCTTGAGGATTCTCCGATTTTCAGTGCCATGGAGGTAAGAATGAAGAAGCAAAAAGCAGAGCATCCAACACCAAACTTAAAACCTTTCCTCATCCCCGAGCAAATAGAAATATAAAATAAGAAAAAAAAAGAGAATAAAAGAAGGAGATAGAGGAGAAGGGGTATAGGCTTCAGCCATTGGGGTGAAGGAATGGGAAAATGAAGAAAGGGGAAGTATATGGTGAAGGATAAGTAAGAAGGGAAGAATAGTGTAAGGTGTGGTGAAAATGGATGAAGTGAGGGGTATTTATAGGAGGGGGTGGTAGGGTGTTTCGGTTGTGGTGGGGGAAGGATGGAAAAAAATTAAATTTGAATGTGGTTGTTGGAAAGAGAGATGGATGGGATTGATGAGAGGGGATTGGGGAAGTGACAGGTGGGTTGAGGGAATCAAGGGAAGTGAGGGTGATAGGATGGATGAATATGGATGGAAAAGTGGGTGAAAGAGGAGAGAGAATGGATAAGAGTGGGTAAATGTTGAAGTGGTTGGTGGTTGGGTGTTATCTATTGGCCAAAGGAGCTTTAAATTCAAATTCAACATGTTGTCTCCCCCTTAGGCGCTAAACGCCAGACTAGCGTTGAACGCCAGCAGGGGGTATCCCATTTTTTTTTGGCATTCAACACCAGAAATGGGCGTTGAATGCCCTAAGCAGATACCAAATTTAGCTGCAATCATCACATTATCCCAAATCACAATCAAGACTAAAGGCTAAAAAGAAAATCTAAAAACATGTATCACTACGATATAACACTAGGCTATGTACAAGCAAAATTAAAAGATGCAAAAAACTAAGTAAAAAGGTTTTCAAAAAAATAAAATATATACAAAACAACTAAAAAACATAAAAAGAAACTAAACTAAAAGTGTTCGGAAATGAAATTTTCACCCAAAATACGCTGCTGAAGTTGGACGAATGATGCACAAAAATCTGTAACGCTACAAATTTCCCTCGGCAAGTATACCAAATTATCGTCAAGTAAAAACTCACAATAAAGTGAGGTCGAATCCCACAGGGGTTGATTGGTTGAGCAACTTTAATTAGAGAAATGTTGTAGTTGAACTAAGCAAAATTGGATTGAGAAATGCAGAAAGTTAAATGGCAGAAAATGTAAATAGCAAAAATGTAAATAACTAAAATTAAATTACAGAATGTAAGGAGCAGAAATTAAATTGCAGAAACTTAAATGGAAATGGGGATGATTGAGCATAAAATGTAAATAGCAGAAATTAAAGAATCGGTAGATCATAGATGGGGAAGCTCATTGGGCTTTGGAGATGTTGCATTTCTTCGGATTAAGTTCATTCTCATCTCTTCCTCAATCAATGCATTCATTGATCTCTTGGCAATCTTAGGTGATTGGATCCCAATGTCTTGGCAATCCAATATCTCTAAGCTTGAACAATTGCTCAATTCCTTGATCTAATTGCTCATGGGAAGAGATGAAGTACGATCACTGATTATACCACATGTTTTTCTAAATCAAAGTATTGGTAGGATTACATGTCACCATATCCATCCAACCCCCAATCTAGTCCAACATGAGAAAGCATTTCTAGCATCATTTCCTCATTCCTCTTTCAAGGTTCCGAGGAAATCCAAGTATGAATGATTTCTCTTCCGAAACAATTGTTCATCTGTATGGAGATCGAAGTTTTCAAGCAAATCAAGAAAAAAGAAATAGGAAGAAGAATGAAAACTATAATTGATCCATTGAATTACAACAGAGCTCCCTAACCCAATGAAATGGGATTTAGTTCATCATAGCTCAAAGTTAAAAAAATACAACAGAAAATGAATACAAAGTTCCCAATTTGGGTCCCTGACTTCCAGCCCTCCAGAACTCTTGCGGGGAAAACACCTTCTCAGGGAATTCGAGCTCTCCCCTTTTCATCTTCATAAACTCTTCTCTTTATACTCTACTTCTCATCATCAATTGAGTCTTCATTGTACTTGGATATGGGCTTTGGCCTTGATTGAAGCAGTTAGGAGTGACTCTTAGTGACGCTGATGAGGGACGTTTGGCAACTAACGTTCACAAGTTTCATGGGTGCATTTTGGAATAAAATTAGCCTTAACGTTGGTGACCAATGCTTGTGTAAAAACGTTGAGTCAAACGTTGCATGTAAAAATTTTTTCTGGGCATTGCCAGAAATGTTTGACCTAACGTTGGTGGACTATGATTCGTCTTGTCACGCATATGCGACGCCCACCCGTGCGCGTCACCCACGCGTACGCGTCAAGCTGCATTTTGCACGTATGCGTCGCTCAGGCATGTGCGAGACTGGCCAAATATCCTCTCTCATGCGTACGCATCCTCAACGTGTACGCGTCATAGCCAAATTTTCCAAGGATTTTGTCGCAGACGATGGTGAGAAACATTTGAGGCAATGTTTGCACACCAAAGTTGTCCTGATCACGCGTGCGCGTCACTCACGCATATGAGTGGATTGTCAATTTCCATGCTCACGCATACGCGTTGCCCACGTAAGCGTGAAGAATTGAAGATTGACGGTTTAGAAGTTATAGTAAACTCTCGTTGTAAGTATAGTTACTAAACCAAGCAATCAACCTTTCTTACAAATGTATTGGTTGTCACAAATAACAAACCCCTTTAAAATTGATAACCGAGTATTTAAACCTCAGGTCGTCTTCTCAATGAATTGCAGGGAGGTATGTTCTTATTATTGGTTATGGGTTTTGTAAATTAGGGTTTTGAATGTGGGGAACAAGTAAATTAAAGGACAAATAAAATAAATAATTAACTATAAAATAAACTCTTGGCAAGATATGAAAATTCGAAAGTCCTATCCTAGTTACTTGATGCAAGTGCATATTTGCTTTATTAGTTAGTTGGCTTAGTTAGTTTTAGTTTAATTTCACTCATTTTCTCTAAATAAACAAGTCCTTTTATGAGTTTTGTTTCCATGCATGATGATATCAAGGAACATGTTAATTCTAGCCAAATTCATGCAAATGTTTTAAGGAATGCATATATGAATGAGTATGAATGAATCTCATGAAATCTATTGCATGAATTGGTAAGACTTTGAAGCTATTTCCCTTGTTGATGATAGGTGATGAGACAAGGAAGCATGGAAGCAAGAATAATGCAAGCTGGGCAAGAAGTTGGCGTTGCCAACTTGGATACAATGGGCGTTATTCTTGCCAACGCCAGGAAGAGGAGTTGGCGTTGCCAACTTGGGAATGTGGTGCATTTTTATGGATAACGCAAGGCAAGCTTGGCCCTGGAAGAAGCAAAGTTGGCATTGCCAACTTGAAGCTGGCGTTGCCAACGCCACACACAAGCCACAAACAAGCAAGCTTGGCCCTGGAGGCAACCAAGGAGCAAAGTTGGCATTGCCAACTTGAGGAGGGCGTTGCCAACGCCACACACAACCACACCAAGCAAGCTTGGCAACCCTGGAAGCAAAGTTGGCG
>NC_029780.3:48116530-48116676 GCF_000817695.3 Arachis duranensis
AGCTTTAGACCTGCTAGTAGGGCCTCATATTCGGCTTGGTTGTTCGAAGCCTGGAACTCGAATTTTAGGGATAGTTCTATCTGCGTTCCTTGTTCGCTTTCGAGTATAACCCCGGCTCCGCTTCCTGTTTTGTTTGAGGACCCGTT
>NC_029780.3:48121979-48150246 GCF_000817695.3 Arachis duranensis
CTTCTCTTAGATTCCTTAATCAGAATCTCCGCGGTATAAGCTAGAATTGATGGCGGCATTCATGAGAATCCGGAAAGTCTAAACCTTGTCTGTGGTATTCCGAGTAGGATTCTGGGATTGAATGACTGTGACGAGCTTCAAACTCCTGAAGGCTGGGCGTTAGTGGCAGACGCAAAAGAATCAATGGATTCTACTCCAACTTGATTGAGAACCGACAGATGATTAGCTGTGCTGTGGCAGAGCATAGGAACGTTTTCACTGAGAGGATGGGAAGTAGCCACTGACAATGGTGACACCCTACATACAGCTTGCCGTAGACGTGCTTTACAAACAATTGAGTTAAATATTACATTGCAGAAATTCAGAGGACAAAGCATCTCCAAAACTCCAACATATTTCCCATTACTGCACAACAAGTAACAATTTGATTCTCTCTTATTTTTCTTACAATTTTAAATACTTTGACTTCTTACAATTAAATCCAAATAACCTTATTGGCCTCCTGACTAGGATTAATAAAATAAACATTGATTGCTTCAAACCAATAATCTCCGTGGGATCGACCCTTACTCACGTAAGGTATTACTTGGACGACCCAGTGCACTTGCTGGTTAGTTGTGCGAATTACAAATTCGTGCACCAGTGTGGTAAAAGCATAAGCTTTTTTTTTTTGTTTTTCCATAACCACCTATGGCACCTAAGGCCAGAGAAACCTCTAGAAAAGGGAAAGTGAAGATAAAAGCTTTTACCTCCAAGTCATGGGAGATGGAGAGATTCATCTCTAAAGCCCATCAAGACCACTTCTATGATGTTGTGGCCAAGAAGAAGGTGATCCCTGAGGTCCCTTTCAAACTCAAGAAAAATGAGTATCCAGAGATCCGACATGAGATCAAAAGAAGAAGTTGGGAAGTTTTGACCAACCCCATTCAACAAGTCAGAATCTTAATGGTTCAAGAGTTCTATGCCAATGCATGGATCACTAGGAACCATGATCAAAGTATGAACCCGAACCCAAAGACTTATCTTACAATGGTTCGGGGGAAATACTTAGATTTCAGTCCGGAAAATGTAAGGTTGGCGTTTAACTTGCCCATGATGCAAGGAGATGCAAGCCCCTACACAAGAATGGTCAACCTTGATCAAAGGTTGGACCAAGTCCTTATGGACATATGTGTGGAAGGAGCTCAATGGAAAAGAGACTCCAAAGGCAAGCCGGTTTAATTAAGAAGACTGGACCTCAAGCCTGTGGCTAGAGGATGGTTGGAGTTCATCCAATGCTCTATCATCCCCACTAGCAACCGATCCGAAGTTACTGTGGATCGGGCCATCATGATTCATAGCATCATGAATGGAGAGGAAGTAGAAGTTCATGATGTCATCTCCCTTGAATTCTACAAAATAGTCGAAAAGTCCTCCACCATGGCAAGGCTAGCTTTACCTCAACTTATTTGCCATCTATGTTACTCAGCTGGAGTTATCATAGAAGGAGACATCCCTATTGAGGAGGATAAGCCCATCACTAAGAAGAGGATGGAGCAAACAAGATAGCCCACTCATGGAGCCCAAGAGACGCATGAGGAAGCTCATCACCAAGAAATCCCAGAGATGCCTCAAGGGATGCACTTTCCTCCCAAGAATTATTGAGAATAACTCAACACTTCTCTAGAAGACTTGAGTTACAATATGGATTAATTAAGGGTGGAACATCAAGAACACTCCATCATTCTCCATGAGATTAGAGAAGATCAAAGAGCAATGAGGGAGGAGCAACAAAGGCAAGGAAGAGACATAGAAGAGCTCAAGGACATCATTGGTTCTTCAAGAAGAAAGCACCACCATCACTAAGGTGGACTCATTTGTTGTTCTCATTTCTCTGTTTTTCGATTTTTAAGCTTTATGTTATCTATGTTTGTGTTTTTATTACATGATCATTAGTATGTAGTAACTATGTCTTAAAGCTATGAATAATTCCATAAATCCTTCACCTTTCTTAAATGAAACATGTTTTTAATACAAAAAGAACAAGAAATACATGAGTTTCAAATTTATCCTTGAATTTAGTTTAATTATATTGATGTGGTGACAATACTTTTTGTTTTCTGAATGAATGCTTGAATAGTGCATATTTTTGATCTTGTTGTTTATGAATGTTAAAATTGTTGGCTCTTGAAAGAATGATGAACAAAGAGAAATGTTATTGATAATCTGAAAAATCATGAAATTGATTATTGAAGCAAGAAAAGCAGTGAATAGAAAAAGCTTGCGAAAAAAAAAAAGTGGAGAAAAAAATTAATGGAAAGAAAAAGAAAAAGCAAGCAGAAAAAGCCAATAGCTCTTAAAACCAAAAGGCAAGGGTAAAAAGGATCCAAGGCTTTGAGCATCAATGGATAGAAGGGCCCAAGGAAATAAAATCCAGGCCTAAGCGGATAAATCAAGTTGTCCCTAACCATGTGCTTGTGGCATGCAAGTCCAAGTGAAAAGCTTGCGACTGAGTGGTTAAAGTCGTGATCCAAAGCAAAAAGAGTGTGCTTAAGAGCTTTGGACACCTCTAACAGGGGACTTTAGCAAAGCTGAGTCACAATCTGAAAAGGTTCACCCAGTCATGTGTCTGTGGCATTTATGTATCCGGTGGTAATACTGGAAAACAAAGTGCTTAGGGCCACGGCCAAGACTCATAAAAGTAGCTGTCTTCAAGAATCAACAAACTTAACTAGGAGAATCAATAACATTATATGAAATTCTAAGTTCCTAGAAATGCCAATCATTCTAAACTTCAAAGGATAAAGTGAGATGCCAAAACTACAGAAGCAAAAAGCTACAACTCCCGCTCATCTAATTAGAATTAATATTCATTGATATTCTGAGCTTTATAATACATTATCTTCTTTTTATCCTAATTGATTTTCAGTTTCTTGGGAACAAGCAACAATTTAAGTTTGGTGTTGTCATGAGCGGATAATTTATACGCTTTTTGGCATTGTTTTTAGGTAACTTTTTAGTAGGATCTAGCTACTTTTAGGGATGTTTTCATTAGGTAGTCATGCCTGGACCACCATCACTTATGTATTTTCAACGGTGGAGTTTCTACACACCATAGATTAAGGGTGTGGAGCTCTGCTGTACCTCAAGTTTTAATGCAGTTACTACTATTTTCTATTCAATTCAGTTTATTCCTGTTCTAAGATATTCGTTGCACTTCAACATGATGAATGTGATGATCTGTGACACTCATCATCATTCTCACCTATGAACGCGTGACTGACAACCACTTCCGTTCTACCTTAGACCGGGCGCATATCTCTTGGATTCCTTAATCAGAATCCTCGTGGTATAAGCTAGAATTGATGGCGGCATTCATGAGATTCCGGAAAGTCTAAACCTTGTCTATGGTATTCCGAGTAGGATTCAAGGATTGAATGACTGTGACGAGCTTCAAACTCGCGATTGTTGGGCGTGATGACAAACGTAAAAGAATCAATGGATTCTATTCCGGCATGATCGAGAACCGACAGATGATTAATCGTGCTGTGACAGAGAATTTGGACCATTTTCACTGAGAGGATAGGATGTTGCCATTGACAACGGTGATGCCCTACATACAGCTTGCCATGGAAAGGAGTAAGAAGGATTGGATGAAGGTAGTAGGAAAGCAAAGATTCAGAAGGAGCACAGCATCTTCATACGCCTATCTGAAATTCCCATCAATGATTTACATAAGTATTTCTATCTTTATTTTCTATTTATTTATTATTATTATTCGAAAACTCCATAACCACTTATTATCTGCCTAACTGAGATTTACAAGATGACCATAGCTTGCTTCATACCAACAATCTCCGTGGGATCGACCCTTACTCTCGTAAGGTTTATTACTTGGACGACCCAGTGCACTTGCTGGTGAGTTGTGCGAGGTTGTGAAGAAAGTGTTGAGTTATAAATGGGCATACCAAGTTGAATGCCATTATTAGAGATCACAATTTCGTGCACCAAGCTTCGTCCACATTCCGAGGGCAAGATAGAAAAAGTCAATATCGAAGATGTCCCAGATAAAACAACCAATATTTGTGCAATCCTAAAAGGAGATGTAAAAGAGTCTCTCATACAGTTCTTAAAAGATAATGTCTACCTCTTCGCATGGAAGGCCGCAGACATGCCGGACATAGACCCCAAACTTATGTGCCACAAGTTGGCAGTATACCCAGGATCTTGGCGAGTACAACAGAAGCGTTGAAAACTCAGACCTGAAAGATCCCAAGCTGTGGAAGAACATGTACAATCTCTACTGGAGGCAGGATTCATAAGAGAAGTCAAATATCCGCTATGGATGGCCAATGTCGTTTTAGTGAAAAAATCAAATGGAAAGTGGCGGATGTGCACCGACTACACCGATCTCAACAAAGCTTTCCCAAAAGATCCCTACCCACTCCCAAGTATTGACGCTCTGGTGGATGCCTCCTCTGGATACAAATATCTCTCATTTGTGGACGCATATTCGGGATACAATCAAATCCCAATGTATCTGCCTGATCAAGAAAAAACCTCATTCGTAACCCCAAAAGTAAACTACTGTTACGTCGTCATGCCATTCGGACTTAAAAACGCAGGAGCTACCTATCAAAGATTAATGAACAAAGTCTTTGCAGATCATATCGGGAAACTCACTGAGGTATATGTGGACGACATATTAGTAAAAAAAACAAAGCGAAGAGTTATTACTGTCCGACCTTGCCCAAGTATTCAATACCATAAGAAAACATGGCATGCGACTTAACCCTGCAAAATGCACCTTCGTAGTAGAAGCTGGCAAGTTCTTGGGTTTCATGCTCACCCAGAGAGGAATTGAAGCAAACCCGGACAAGTGTCGGGCCATACTCGACATGAAAAGCCCGACCTGTGTCAAAGAAGTGCAACAGCTTAATGGGTGATTGGTAGCATTGTCCAGATTTCTAGCCGGATCAGCCATAAGGTCTCTCCCCTTCTACGCTACACTAAGGAAGGGAAAGAAGTTTGAGTGGACAACAGAGTGCGAGTAAGCATTCTAGGACTTCAAAAGATTCTTGGGATAACCACCCATTCTTACCAGACCGTGGGAAGGAGAAGCACTCATATTGAACCTCGTAGTAGGAAGTCGAGCAGTAGCCTCAGCACTAGTCAGAGAGGACAAAAGTGGGCAACAACCCATCTACTTCATCGGGAAAGCCCTACAAGGGGTAGAACTAAACTATCAAAAGATAGAAAAGTTTGCCTACGCCCTCATACTAACTTCCCGACGACTTCGCCCCTATTTTCAAGCTCACACCATCAAGGTTCGGACTAACCAGCCCATGAAAGGCAATCTATAGAAGACAGACTTAGCTGGAAGAATTCTACAATGGGCAGTCGAGATCTCTGAGTTCGATCTTCACTATGAAGCTCGGATGGCCATCAAGTCCCAATATTTGGCCGACTTCATTACTGAATACACTGACACTCCGGGAACTCCTACAAAATGATATCTCTATGTAGATGGGTCCTCAAACAAAACCGTAAGTGGTGCTGGTGTGATAATAGAAAGCGACTAGGGAACCCAACTCAAACTCTCCCTCAGATTCGGGTTCCCTGCTTCAAACAACCAGGCCGAATACGAGGCACTACAAGCTGGTTTGAAGCTGGCTAAGGAGGTTGGAGCTCAAATACTTATCATCTTCAGTGACTTACAAGTAGTTACCTCACAAATAGCAGGAAGCTACCAAGCTAAAGACCCTACTATAAAAAAGTACCTGGACAAAACCAGGGAACAACTCAAACAACTCGGGGAGTATGAAGTCTGCTATATACCTCGGGAGCAGAATGCCCAAGCTGACGCACTTTCAAAATTAGCCAGCACCAAACCAGGGGGCAACAATAGAAGCCTCATCCAAGAAATACTGCAGAGCTCATCAATTTCGGAGGAAGAAAAGGTACTAGCCATATTAGGTTAGGATCAATGATGGATAACTCCCAAAATCAGCTACCTCAAATCCGAGATACTCCCTACAGATAAGAAGGAGGCAAAGAGGTTAAAACGAGAGGCACAATAGTACACCATCATAAACAACATCCTATATAGAAGAAGGATCTCAGCCCCTCTATTGAAATGTGTACCGACCTCTAACACAAAAGAAGTTTTAGAAGAACTACACAGCGGCATCTGTAGCAATCATCTCGGAGCATGAGCTCTTGACAAGAAAGTACTACGAGCCGGATTCTTTTGGCCGATGATAAACCTCTATTTCATGGTTTATCTTGTGCTCAATTGGGTAGTTTTTATCAAGTCCTTGCCCACTTATTCATATGATTTGCATGGTTTTACATTCTCCTTCCTGATTTTGTGCTATGATTGAAAGCATACTTCTTTGGCTCTTATTTTCTTTTATTTAAATCCTATCTTATTATTATTTGATGCCTTGATATGTGTGTTAAGTGATCTTATGGATTACAGGGCAAGAATGACTTAGAGGATGGAAAGGAAGCATGCAAAAGTGGAAGGAATACAAGAAGTTGAAGGAACTGCAAAGCTGTCAGCCTGACCCTCTCGCACTAAAACGACCATAGCTTGAGCTACAGAGGTCCAAATGATGCGGTTTTAGATGCATTGGAAAGCTAACTTCCGGGGCTTCGATTTGATATATAATTTGCTATAGTGGCCATACAGAAAAACGACACGCACGCGTGAATTATGCGGACACGTCATTCTGCAGAAATTCCAGCCACCTGCACATGTTTGAATTCGGTCCTAGCGATTTCTGAGCTATTTTCGGCCCAATTTCAAGCCTAGAAAACACAGATTAAAGGCTGCAAAGTGGAAGAATGAAGGGGGATGACTCATATTTCACTTTTCATAATTTAGATGTAGTTTTAGAGAGAGAGAGGCTCTCTCCTCTCTCTTAGGATTTAGGATTAGGATTCCTCTTAAAGGATTTAGGATTTCTTATTATTTCAACATACAATTTCTTCTGAGTTCCAGGTTTAATGTTCTTTTTATTTATTCTCCCAATTTAATTTATGAACTTTTCTATGTTAGAATTGATATCTTCATTTAATATAATTTGAGGTATTTCAGAGTTATGTTTCGGCCAAGGGGGAGAAGAGAGGGTTGTGTTGTGTGAAAATGAAGAAGAATAGAACGGTTTATATAGGGGAGGAAGAGGGTAGTAGGTTCGGTCATGAGGGTGGATTTGGGTGGGAAAATGGATTTTGAATTTGAAGGTAGGTGGGTTTTTGGGGAAGAGTGAATGGATGTGAGTAGTGAAGAGGTGATGAGGAAGAGAGAATATTGGGTTGTGTAAAAAAGAGAGAGAAGGTGAGTTGAGGTAGGTAGGGATCCTGTTGGGTCCATAGATCCTGAGATGATCCTGTGGGGTCCACAGATCCTGAGGTATCAATGATTTATATCCCTGCACCAATGAGGCGTGTAAAATGCCCTTTGCATGCAATCCTGGCGTTTAACTCTAGTTAAACGCCAGCTCTTTGCTTGTTTTGGGCGTTCAACGCCCATCTGCAGCATGTTTATGGCGTTGAACGCCAGTTCCATGCTTGTTTCTGGCGTTCAACGCCAGCTCTCCTCAGCGTGTATTCCTGGCGTTTAAATGCCAGATTGCTGCATGTTTCTGGTGTTCAACGCCAGATCCATGCTCTGTTCTGGCGTTGAACGCTAGCCAGATGCTCCTTACTGGCGTTTAAACGCTAGTAAGCCGTTCCTCCAAGGTGTGTTGTTTCTTCTGCTGTTTTTAATTCTATTTTTAATTTTAGTATT
Organism: Arachis duranensis; assembly: GCF_000817695.3. Taxonomy (NCBI): domain Eukaryota; kingdom Viridiplantae; phylum Streptophyta; class Magnoliopsida; order Fabales; family Fabaceae; genus Arachis; species Arachis duranensis. The sequence goes on from NC_029780.3 coordinate 48,129,754, forward strand.
TGTTTTGTGACTCCACATGATCATGAACCTAATAAAATATAAAAGAACAAATAAAAATAAAAATAGAAATAGATAAATAAAAATTGGGTTGCTTCCCAATAAGCGCTCCTTTAATGTCACTAGCTTGACAGTGGGCTCTCATGGAGCCTCACAAGTGATTAGGTCAATGTTGTAGACTCCCAACACCAAACTTAGAGTTTGGTTGTGGCTTCCCAACACCAAACTTAGAGTTTGATTGTGGGGGCTTTGTTTGACTCTGTATTGAGAGAAGCTTTTCATGCTTTCTCTCTATGTTTGCAGAGGAATATCCTTGGGCTTTAAACACAAGGTAGTCCCCACATTGAAGGACTAGCTCTCCTCTGTCAACATTAATCACAGCTCCTACTGTGGCTAGGAAGGGTCTTCCAAGGATGATGCATTCATCCTCCCCCTTCTTAGTGTCTAAGATTATGAAATCAGCAGGGATGTAAAGGCCTTTAATCTTTATTAACACGTCCTCTACCAATCCATAAGCTTGTCTTACTGACTTGTCTGCCATCTGTAATGAGAATGTGGTAGGCTGTACCTCAATGATTCCCAGCTTCTCCATTATAGAGAGTGGCAAAATATTTATCCCTAACCCCAGGTCACAAAGGGCCTTCTCAAAGGTCCTGGTGCCTATGGTACAGGATATTAAGAATTTACCAGGGTCTTGTTTCTTTTGAGGTAGAGTTTGCTGAACCCATGTATCTAGTTCACTAATGAGCAAGGGAGGTTCATCTTCCCAAGTCTCATTACCAAACAACTTGGCATTCAGCTTCATGATAGCTCCCAGATATTGAGCAACTTGCTCTCCAGTTACATCTTCATCCTCTTCAGAGGAAGAATAGTTTTCAGAGCTCATGAATTGTAGAAGGAGGTTTAATGGAATCTTTATGGTCTCTATATGAGCCTCAGATTCCTTTAAGTCCTCAATAGGGAACTCCGTCTTGTCTGGGAGATGTCCCATGAGGTCTTCCTCATTGGGATTCACGTCCTCCCCTTCCTCTCTAGGTTCGGCCATTTTGATTATGTCAATGGCCTTGCACTCTCTTTTTGGATTTTCTTCAGTATTGCTTGGGAGAGTACTAGGAGGAGTTTCAGTGATTTTCTTACTCAGCTGGCCTATTTGTGCCTACAAATTTCTGATGGATGACCTTGTTTCACTCATGAAACTTAAAGTGGCCTTGGACAGATCAGATACTATATTTGCTAAGCTAGAGGAGCTCTGCTCAGAATTCTTTGTCTGTTGCTGAGAAGATGATGGAAAAGGCTTGCTATTGCTGAGCCTGTTTCTTCCACCATTATTAAATCCTTGTTGAGGCCTTTGTTGATCCTTCCATGAGAAATTTGGATGATTCTTCCATGAGAAATTATAGGTGTTTTCATAGGGTTCACCCATGTAATTTACCTCTGCCATTGAGGGTTCTCAGGATCATAAGCTTCTTCTTCAGAAGATGCCTCTTTAGTACTGTTGGATGTATTTTGCCATCCATTCAGACTTTGAGAAATCATGTTGACTTGCTGAGTCAACATTTTGTTCTGAGCCAATATGGCATTCAGAGCATCAATTTCAAGAACTCCCTCCCTCTGAGGTGTCCCATTACTCACAGAATTCCTCTCAGAAGTGTACATGAATTGGTTGTTTGCAACCATGTCAATAAGTTCTTGAGCTTCTGCAGGTGTTTTCTTTAGGTGAATGGATCCACCTGCAGAATGGTCTAGTGACATCTTAGAGAACTCAGATAGACCATAATAGAATATATCCAAAATGGTCCACTCTGAAAGCATGTCAGAAGGACACCTTTTGATCATCTGTTTGTATCTTTCCCAAGCTTTATAGAGGGATTCACCATCTTTTTGTTTGAAGGTCTGAACATCCACTCTAAGCTTGTTCAGCTTTTGAGGAGGAAAGAACTTAGCCAAGAAGGCCATGACCAGCTTATCCCAAGAGTCCAGGCTATCTTTAGGTTGTGAATCCAACCATATTCTAGCTCTGTCTCTTACAGTAAAGGGGAAAAGCATGAGCCTGTAGACTTCAGGATCTACTCCATTAGTCTTAACAGTCTCACATATCTACAAGAACTCAGTTAAAAACTGGTAGGGATCTTCTGATGGAAGTCTATGGAACTTACAGTTCTGTTGCAGTAGAGCAACTAGTTGAGGTTTCAGCTCAAAATTGTTTGCTCCAATGGCAGGGATTGAGATGCTTCTTCCATCAAATTTGGAAGTAGGTGTAGTATAATCACCAAGCATCCTCCTTGCATTATTATTTTTGGTTGCCATCTCCTCTTCTTTTTTGAAAATTTCTGTAAGGTTGTCTCTAGATTGTTGTAATTTAGCTTCTCTTAGTTTCCTCTTCAGAGTCCTTTCAGGTACAGGATCTGCTTCAACAAGAATATTCTTATCCTTGCTCCTGCTCATATGAAAAAGAAGGGAACAAAAAATAATAATAGGGATCCTCTTTACCACAGTAGAGAGGTTCCTTTATGTTAGTAAAAGAAGAAAGGAATAGAAGAAGGAGAAGGTAAGAATCCAAACACAAGGGTGAAGATAGGGTTCGAATTCTTGAGATGAAGAGAAATGTTAGTAAATGAATAAATAAATAGAAAGAGATGAGAGAGGGAGAAATTCGAAAATAATTTTTGAAAACAGGTTAGTGATTTTTGAAAATTAAGAGAAGAAAAACAATTAAAATTAAAATTTGAAACAATTAATTAATTAAAAGAATTTTGAAAAAGAGGGAGATGATTTTAAAAAATTAGGGAGAGAAAAGTAGTTAGGTGGTTTTGAAAAAGTTAAGAAACAAACAAAAAGTTAATTAGTTAGTTGAAAAATATTTGAAATTCAATTTTGAAAAGATAAGAAGTTAGAAAAGATATTTTGAAAAAGATATTTAAAAAGATTTGATTTTTTTTAAAAAAAATTAAAATTGATTACTTGAATAACAAGGAACTTAAAAGATATGATTCTAGAATTTAAAGATTGAACCTTTCTTAATAAGAAAGTAACAAACTTCAAATTTTTGAATCAATTACATTAATTGTTAGTAAAGTTTTCAAAATTTTGAAATAAAGATAAGAAAAAGATTTTGAAAAACAATTTTCAAATTTTCAAAAATAAAAAAATGAAAAAGATTTGATTTTTGAAAAAGTTTTGAAAAGATAAGATTTTTAAAATTGAAAATTTGACTTGACTTATAAGAAATAGCTAAGTTTTAAAAATTTTTGACTAAGTCAACTCAAATTTTCGAAAATTATGAGCAAAATAAGGAGAAGATATTTTTTTGAATTTTGAATTTTTAATGATGAGAGGAAAAAACAACAAAAATGACTCACAACATGAAAATTATTAATCAAAACACATGATGCATGCAAGAACACTATGAATGTCAAGATGAACACCAAGAACACTTTGAAGATCAAGATGAACATCAAGACTTATTTTTGAAAAATTTTCAAGAAAAGAAAAACATGCAAGACACCAAACCTAAAAATTTTTAATGCCTAGACACTATGAATGCAAAAATGCATATGAAAAAAAACAAAAGATACAAAACAAGAAAACATAAAGATCAAACAAGAGGACTTGTCAAGAACAACTTGAAGATCATGAAGAACACCATGCATGAATTTTTTGAAAAAAAAAAGCATAAATTTTAAAAACATGCAATTGACACCAAACTTAAAAATTAACACTAGACTCAAACAAGAAACACAAAATATTTTTTGATTTTTATGATTTTATTAATTTTTTTGTATTTTTAATTTTAATAATTTTTTTTCGAAAATAATTTTTTTAGAAAAACGAAAACAAATAAAAAATTTTTGAAAGATTTTTGAAAACTTTTTGAAAAGAAAATTACCTAATCTGAGCAACAAGATGAACCGTCAGTTGTCCAAACTCGAACAATCCACGGCAACAGCGCCAAAAACTTGGTAGGCAAAATTGTGATCATCAACAATGGCTCCAAAGACTTGGTGCTCTCAAACGTGAATCACACTTTGTCACAACTCCGCAAAACTAACCAGCAAGTGCACTGGGTCATCCAAGTAATAAACCTTATGCGAGTAAGGGTCGATCCCACGGAGATTGTTGGTATAAAGCAAGCTATGGTCATCCTGTAAATCTCAGTTAGGCGGATTCAAATGGTTATAAAGGGTTCGAAAATAAATAATAAATAAAGCATAAAGTAAGGATAGAAATACTTATGTAAATCATTTGCGGGAATTTTAGATAAGTGTATGGAGATGCTTTGTCCCTGTTGAATCTCTGCAACATACTACTTTCTTACTTTCAATCCTTCATACTCCTTTCCATGGCAAGCTGTATGTAGGGCATCACCGTTGTCAATGGCTACATCCCATCCTCTCAGTGAAAATGGTCCAAATGCTCTATCACACACGGCTAATCATCTGTCGGTTCCCGATCATATCGAAATAGAATCCATTGATTCTTTTGTGTTTGTCATCACGCCCAACAATCGCGAGTTTGAAGCTCGTCACAGCCATTCAATCCCTGAATCCGACTCGGAATACCACAGACAAGGTTTAGACTTTCCGGATCCTCAAGAGTGGCCGCCAAAGGGTTCTAGCTTATACCACGAAGATTCTGATTAAGGAATCCAAGAGATACACGCTCGTTCTAAGGTAGAACGGAAGTGGTTGTCAGTCACGCGTTCATAGGTGAGAATGATGATGAGTATCACGGATCATCACATTCATCATGTTGAAGTGTAACGAATATCTTAGAACAAGAGTAAGTTGAATTGAATAGAAAATAGTAGTAATTGCATTAAAACTCGAGTACAGCAGAGCTCCACCCCTTAATCTATGGTGTGTAGAAACTCCACCGTTGAAAATACATAAGTGATCAAGGTTCAGGCATGGCCGAATGGCCAGCTCCTAAAGTCTAAGAACAAAATGTCCAAAGATGGATGCTAAGATAAAAAAGAAACCAAGATGTCTGATACAATAGTAAAATGTCCTATTTATACTAGACTTGCTACTAGGGTTTACAGAAATAAGTAACTAATGCAGAAATCTACTTCCGGGCCCCACTTGGTGTGTGCTTGGGCTGAGCTTGAGCTTTACATGTGCAGAGGCTTTTTTTGGAGTTAAACGCCAAGTTGTAATGTGTTTTTGGCGTTTAACTCTGGTTTGTGACGTGTTTCTGGCGTTTTACTCTAGAATGCAGCATGGAACTGGCGTTGAACGTCAGTTTGCATCGTCTAAGCTCGAACAAAGTATAGACCATTATATATTGCTGGAAAGCTCTAAATGTCTACTTTCTAACGCCGTTGAGAGCGCGCCATTAGCAGTCCCTTTTCAACCTAAATCAGATTTTTGCCCAGGTCCCTCAATTTCTGCCAGAAAATATCTGAAATCACAGAAAAACACAAACTCATAGTAAAGTCCAGAAATATGAATTTAGCATAAAAAATTATGAAAACATCCCTAAAAGTAGCTAGATCCTACTAAAAACTACCTAAAAACAATGCCAAAAAGCGTATAAATTATCCGCTCATCACTTATGTTATTTTTCAAAATTCAAATCTTTTTCAAAAAAAAAATCATATCTTTCTCAAAATCTTATCTTATCTTTTTCAAAATCTTATCTTATCCTTTTTCAAAAATCATATCTTTTTCAAAATCTTATCTTATCTTTTTTTCAAATATCATATCTTTTTCAAAATATTTTCTTTTTGTTAGTTTTTGTTTTTATTTTTTTTCCTACTACTATGAACTCTCACCCCTTTGGCTATGAGTTTGGTTACAATTATGTTGCAAGAAGGGGAAATTATAATGAGAACAGGAATCAAGGTTGGAACAATCAAAGATGGGAGGAGCCACAAGGATTTGATCAACCCTCATGGCAATAACCACATCCAATGGACTATCAACAACCATTCTGTGATGCATATCAAGGCAATGGCTATGGTGAGCACTCTTTTGATTATCAGTAACCACCACCATATGCCTATAAACCCCTTCCTCAACATAACCTTGGACCACCATACTCACAAGCCCCTTACCACCATTCACCTCCATATGACCCTAATCCTTATCCACCACACCAATCACCATATGAACCATACCCAGAACCACCACCTCAATATTCACCATCTCCATATCCTTATAAAAAATAACCACCTTCGTATTATGAACTTGTTTTCCCAAAAAATGAACCCTCATATCCACCCCAAACCTCAATGGAGAGCACACTTACCTCTCTTATTGGTCTCACCTCTACACTCCAAAATCTTATATCCCGTATGGACCAACCCTCCACCTTCAATGTTCAACCCTCAAGCTCCAGTGCACTTCCATCTCAACCACAGAATGATCTCTCCATCCTATCACCGCCATCCATGGAAAAGAACCCACATCCATCAATCCAAGAGCAACATGATCCCAATGTTGCTATTGACATGGAACAAGAGAGAAGGGATCATCTTCGCGAATCCATACTTCATAAGGAGCTAGAGGAGGCACTAAAGGTGAAGGTAGAAGAGACCTTTGTAGATGAAAGAGTAGTTGAAGGGAGTTGTCATAGAAAAGAAACCATCAAGAAGGAGTACGATTTTATACTTAAACAACTGGATCAAGCGATAAATCGATTACCTTCCCGATGTTCGGACATTCAAGGAACCCCCATGGCTTCATGTGGAGAATCTACTGAAGAACGTGGCATAATGGAGAAGTTAGAAACTCCGGTGGACAGTGAGCAACACGATTTTATATTAGAACAATTGGAAGAAGCTACGCCTGCCATTGAAGAGGAAGAAGTGGTTGAAGACTTAGGAGATGCTGAACCTCCATGGGAAAGTCAAGTTATAGATCCTGCTTCAAAGACGTTTGAAATTGATGCTGAACCTCCAAGGCATCTCATGATTGAAGACTTTGAAAGGGATTATCAAGAGATGGATTTAATCATTGATGAATTCTTATCTACATTTGAATCCTCTCCCATTGGACTTGACATGGAGATGAAAGAAGAAGAAGCACAACCTCCCATGCCCTTGGTGAACAGTGAAGAAGAGATTAAATTGGAAGAAATCTACCAAGAGGAAGAGGTTGATATGGAAGAAGATTACAAAGAGGTGGAAGTTGTCAAAGAAGAGCACAAGGGAGTAGAGTTGGAAAGATCCTTTGAAACACCTCTCCCAAAGCCATTACTGTCCAATACAACATTCAAGTGGGTAAAATTCTCTTCCTTAACCTTTACTTTCCAATTGAATATGGGCTTCTAGAGATGGATGGTCAACTTAGATCTCTTTGTGGCATTAAGAACAAGAAGAAGATGGGTAGTGGTTGGAGTTGTCCAGCAAGGTTCAACATGGTTGTATGCTCCAAGTTGAAATGCAAGGTTTGGTGTGAAGCTCAATTGAATGGGTCTTGGAAGTTGTTTGGAAGCTGTAGCGAGAATTTCAATTGCGTGCCACCCGGATGGAATCATGATTATCTACATAAAGACGGGTGCAAAAGCAAGGTTTGGGACCCCGGAATTCATTCCAACAATCAACACTCGTGGGGCCTTGTCAGTTGCTTGAACTTGCTTGAAGATTTTCTGCGCCTAGTTTGGGATCCCAGAGGATATTGGATTTGCAAACATTGGTGGAGATTTCTGGATGAACTCAAGCACAAGCCACCATAACAGGGAGCTCACCAAATGTCCAACTTAAGGACTTTAACTAAAAGTGCTGGGTGAAAGACAACCCACCATGGTATGATCGTTCTTTTCCCTCTCCGTAGTTTTCTTTTTCAATAACTCTTCTCAGTACTAGTGCATATAGTTTGCATTGCATTTGCATCTTGCATATTAAAAAAAAGAGAGAGAGCACGCGACGCGACAGCGTCAATGACGCGTCTGCGTCGTAGGTGCCTTAGAAACGAGAAGAAAGGAACATAGAGTCATGCGAAAGTGTGGCTAGAGGTGTGCCTTTGGCACAAACTAATCCACGTGACCACGTGGATGATGCAATCGCGTCATTAACAAAACAGCCTCCCCATGTGTCTGCGTTACCCACGCGACCGCGTGGCCCTGTAAATTGACGTATGAGGGTGTATGGTCGAAACTTGAGCTGGAATTGGACTAGACTCGTGCTAGCAGCACAAGCCCTACCACGCGAACGCGTACCCTACGCATCCGCGTCATTCTTTAAACACGGCCATCCACGCGATCGTGTCCACCACGCGATCGCGTGACCCAAAGTTTTGGCAAAATGAGGTTTTCACCAGAGAGTTACGCGGCCGCGAGGCTGCACTCGTGCTGAAGGCACGAATCACTTCACGCAAACGCGTGACCCACGTGTTCGCGTCACTTCATCGAAGTGCTATCCACGCGACCGCGTGCCCCACGCGCTCGCGTCGCCTGCTCCGCACAGCTTATCCAAATCAGCCAAATATCTTATCTTTTCTTCCCCAAATCCTAATTTTTCTTTCCCTTCTTATTTCTTTCTTCCTCCTTTCTTCCTTTCTTTTTCTTTTTCCATTGGTGTTAAAATTCTCTTCTTCAACTATTGCATCTTTTCTTGAATTATTCTGGTGCTTCATGACTTGTTTCATTTTGATTGGGTATTATTATTCATAAGTCAATGCTATTCTTTTATGATACTTGAATTTCATTTGCATTGATATGCGCTTACACTATCTTGCATTACCCACACTGTCTTCCCCATTGTTGCAACTTTTGCACTATTGATATGCCATTTGCTTCCACTATTTTCTCACTTGCATGTTGTAGCTACCATGTAATTGAGACCTTTATTATTTGGCATTAACACCCATATTTTATTTATGTTCTTATCTTTATTTTTGGGTTACTTTCCTTCTTTTTTCTCTTCTTTCAGGATGGCCACCATGAAGAGAGAGAAAAAGCTTCTTAATGGGAAGACAGACAAGTCAATCTGCACAATCTACAGAGAAAGGCATCAGTTGGAGCAGCCCGTCCACTTGTACATCTTAACATGCACCGAGGACGGTGCAATCTTTAAGTGTGGGGAGGTCGATACCGATCTCCACCGGTTAGTTACTCTCTTCTCAATACCAATATTCTACTTTCTTTATTTGATCATTGTTACATTGCATAATAGATTGCATGTGTAGTTGATTGTTTGCATTTAAATACTACTTGGTTGAAAAATAATAAGTTTCTTTTTTAAGACCCTATTTTTGAATAATTTCACTAATTTAAATTAAAAACTAAAATTTTTCATGTGTTAAATTTGTTTGAAGTTGTATTTGGAACATGGTTTTTTAAGCCAAAGAACACACAACCTGTGAGATTTTGAGCTTATTTACATGGTTACATTATTTAACCATAATATTTTATTCTTGTGTGTTTTCTTCTCTATGATTGCAATCTTTACTTTGTTTCAGTCTATATGTCCATTATTTAGTATATTTACATACTTGCATATGATTGAGGCCATTACTTGTTTTTGCTCACTTATCCCAAATAAACCTACCAAGCTTTTATGATATCCTTGTTAGCCCCCTTGAGCCTTTTAACCCCTTTCTATTTCATAACCACATTACTAGCCTTAAGCAGAAAAACAAAATAAAAATCCCAAGTTGAATCCTTGGTTAGCTTAAGATAGATATTGTGTATAATTTAAGTGTGGAGAATTTTATGGGAACATGGGATGATAAAAAAAGTAGGGAATTAAATTGAATAAGTTATTTGAAAATTTAGGAAACATGCTCATGTGAAATCAAAATAATTAAATTACCATGTGCATTGATAAAAAAAATTAAGTAATTAAATAAGGGGATATAAAAAAAGAAATTATATTACCCAAATGCAAAATAAAAATAATCAATGCACATGGGACGAAATTCAAAAATAAGTTTGATAAATGAGCATGTAATACAAAAGTGGGAAAAAACTTGGGTAGCTAGGTAAAGCATTTTAAATTATATAAAGTATGTATATGTTAGGTGAGATCTGGTGCACGAAATTGTGATCATCAACAATGGCATTCAACTTGGTATGCGCATTTATAACTCAGCACTTTCTTCACAAACTCACACAACTAACTAGCAAGTGCACTGGGTCGTCCAAGTAATAAACCTTACGTGAGTAAGGGTCGATCCCACGGAGATTGTTGGTATGAAGCAAGCTATGGTCATCTTGTAGATCTCAGTTAGGTAGATAATAAATGGTTATGGTGTTTTTGAATAATAATAATAAATAAATAGAAAATAAAGATAGAAATACTTATGTAAATCATTGGTGGGAATTTCAGATAGGCGTATGAAGATGCTGTGCTCCTTTTGAATCTCTGCTTTCCTACTGCCTTCATCCAATCCTTCCTACTCCTTTCCATGGCAAGCTGTATGTAGGGCATCACCGTTGTCAATGGCTACATCCCATCCTCTCAGTGAAAATGTTCCAAATGCTCTGTCACAGCACGGCTAATCATCTGTCGGTTCTCGATCATGCCGAAATAGAATCCATTGATTCTTTTGTGTTTGTCATCACGCCCAACAATCGCGAGTTTGAAGCTCGTCACAGTCATTCAATCCCTGAATCCTACTCGGAATACCACAGACAAGGTTTAGACTTTTCGGATTCTCATGCATGCCGCCATCAATTCTAGCTTATACCACGAAGATTCTAATTAAGGAATCCAAGAGATATGCGCTCGGTCTAAGGTAGAACAGAAGTGGTGGTCAGTCACGCATTCATAGGTGAGAATGATGATGAGTGTCACGGATCATCACATTCGTCATGGTTAAGTTCAACGAATATCTTAGAATGGGAATAGACTGAATTGAATAGAATTGTATTAAAACTCGAGGTACAGCAGAGCTCCACACCCTTAATCTATGGTGTGTAAAAAGTCCACCGTTGAAAATACATAAGTGATGGTGGTCCAGGCATGGCCAAATGGCCAGCCCCCAAAATGTGATTTGAATTCGAAAATAGGGAGAAGGACCTGGTCTAAAGACTAGGCGTCCAAAGATGCGGTCAAAAACGACTAATACAATAATAAAATGTCCTACTTAAACTAGACTAGCTATTAAGGTTTACAGAAGTAAGTAATTGATGTAGAAATCCACTTCCGGGGACCACTTGGTGTGTGCTTGAGCTGAGCTTGAGCTTTACACGTGCAGAGGCTTCTTTTGGAGTTGAACGCCAAGTTGTAACGTGTTTTTGGCATTCAACTCTGGTTCGTGACGTGTTTCTGGCGTTTGACTCTAGAATGTAGCATGGCACTGGCGTTGAGCGCCAGTTTACGTCATCTAATCTCGAATAAAGTATAGATTATTATATATTACAGGAAATATCTGGGTGTTTACTTTCCAACGCTATTGAGAGCGTGCCATTTGGAGTTCTGTAGCTCCAGAAAATTCATTTCGAGTGCAGGGAGGTCAGAATCCAATAGCATCAACAGTCCTTTGTCAGCCTTCTTATCAGAGTTTTGCTCAGGTCCCTCAATTTCAGCCAGAAAATACCTGAAATCACAGAAAAACACACAAACTCATAGTAAATTCCAGAAATGTGAATTTAGCATAAAAACTAATGAAAACATCCCTAAAAGTAGCTAGATCCTACTAAAAATTACCTAAAAACAATGCCAAAAAGCGTATAAATTATCCGCTCATCAAGATCTTAGACTAATCAAGGATTTACTTTATTAGCTCACTTAAACTTATATATATCATTACCTTTACCTCAGCCCCATTACAACCCTGAAAAGACCTCATGATGTTTGCACTGGTATACTAAATATTTGTTGATTGGTTAGATGAAGAACAAGGTTTAGAAAGCATGACTAGGGAAGAGTAGAGTGATTGACCCTATACACTAGAGAGATTAGAGTGCACATACACTACCAGTGAGGATTCAATGCTTGATTCTATATTTCCTGCTGTTCCGAGGGTTACCTGAAACTTGGAGGTCGATCTCGGATGAGATCTTCTGTGCTGGTCGGAGCCGCCGCGTCTGACTTGTTAGACTGGCTGCACTGCTGATCCTTCGTCCTCGGAGGGTGGGGGGTACCTGCAAGGGACTCCGATGCTTAAGTTAGCAATGGTATTAAGCAGGTATTAAGTAGAATCAGAGTATGAGTTATACTTGGGTGCTCTAGTGTATTTATAGTTATGAGATGTGACTTTCTGTGGATAAGATAAGTTAGTTATCTTATCTTATCTTATCTTCTGTTTGAGGTCAGCTTATCTTCCATGGAACCGCCCTTGTCTCTATCGGCTTGGGCTGCCTTTGGATCTGGGTCGTATTCCTTGATTTGGGCCCTTCTTTGGGCTTTTCCTGTCGCTTTGGCCGACTTCTTCGTAAAGAAGTCGGTCCGCTTGACCTAAAGAGGTCGGTCGCTTTGTTACTGAACATCCTGACTCGGTCATCTCGACCCAGGGTATGAACAGTGCCCCTGCTTGAGTTTGGTCTTCTTTTTTGAGGCTGTGTTCTTTGACTTCGGTCCTTCTTTAGTGAATCCGAACTTAAGCATTTTGTCGATTCCTTTGTAGAAGCTTTTGAATGTAGAACGTTTTTTCCTCTAAAAGCGCGCGCTTTTATATCGGTGCTTTGGAAAATGTGCGAGGGTTTAATGCCTACATTAATTTTAACATTAATTGCCTCGTTTCCTTTTTGGATCTTTTATTTTGATTTTGAAAACCCAGAAACGGTTTCTCTCCTTCGCCCTTTTCGTGACTTCTTCGCATTTCTTCCTTCATTCTCTCGCTTTCAACTTTTCTTTTTGTTGAAAAGCGTTGTTTGATTTTTCTGAAGCCTATGCCTGGAGTTTTGCAGTTCCGCATTTCAGCCCCGCGACGTTGCTTTTGCTCGTGTCTTCTCTTTTACTTTGAGAGAGCAATTCCAGATTTCGCCTTCCCTCTTCAACTTCCTTTTGACGCCTGTTGCTTTTTTCAGGTTGGTATTAACTTTCTTGCTTCTTTTACGGCTTCGCTTTTAGTTTTTTGGTGAAGCTTTGGTTTTGCATGTTTGAAAGTTTGAGCCTTTTTGAGAAATGCTGGGGTGGGAGCTGTAGATTTTTCTAGAAACCTTGCTTGATTATTGCCTCCAAAGGATGCCCCAAGACTTTTGGTTTCGGTCTTGGGGTTTTTCCTTTCCTGTTTTGTTTCGCCTGTATCGTATTCAGTTGTTTTCTCCCTTGTCCGAGATGTTTTTAGTAACCCCATCTTCTTTTCTTACTTGTAGGATTAGTTGGCCTCATGTCTTCTCGCAATAACATTGTAGAGATGTCTTCCAGAGTTCCTGAGGGCATGTCCGATTGGCTGAACTCCCTTGTCTTGTTGTGTGTTTCTGTTGTGGATGTTGAATTTTGCACAGAACTGAGGAAGCGCCATAGGATTTGTGGTAACAACACCCGTGAGGGGGATTATGAGCTTGTTGCTCCTGAGGCCGATGAGAGAGTTTGTTTTCCAACTTCTGTCAAGGGGGAGCGTCCCTTCTTTTACGCCTATGAATACTTTTTCAGTCAATTAAACGTTACCTTTCCCTTTACTGCTTTTGAGATCAACTTGTTGTGGTCTTGTAACATTGCTCCATCCCAGCTTCATCCGAATTCCTGGGGTTTTATTAAAATTTTTCAGCTTCTTTGTAGAGAGTTAGATGTAACACCTTCTCAGACTCTTTTCCTTTACTTGTTTGTTTCTGCTAAGCCTGGCGGTTCTTCAAAAAAGAAAGCTTCTTGGGTTTCTTTCAGGTCCGCCCAGGGCCATAAAGTTTTTGCGATGTATGATGAGTCCTTTAAGAACTTTAAGAATTACTTCTTTAAAATTCGAGCTGTTGAGGGGGCCCGCCCCTTTTTCCTTGATGAAAATGATGAGCCTTCTTTTCCTTTGGAGTGGCAGAGGGATATGAGGGTATCCCGTTATACCTGGGAGATGCTTGATGATGTCGAGCGTGCTTTTGTTGTTGTTCTTGAGGATTTGCGAGGGAAACCACTCTATCTTGATACAAAAAGGTTTTTGAATGACCCGTCCTTGGTTCGAACTGTTTTGGGTACTTGTCTGTCTTGTCTCTTATACTTATTTCTTAAATTTTCTTCCCTTTGTTTTGACCATAACTATTTGCTGTGGCTATTTCTGTATTTTCAGAGATGTTTAAGAACAACGACTCCATGAAGGCCTTTAAAAGGGCAAAGAAGGCAACTGCTGCTCTGAACATTTCGGGCAAAGTGACCGGCGAGGGATCTTCTCAGGTCCCAGTGAAGCCTCCTGTGCCGAGTGCTCTCGGGCCGAGGAAAGTAATTCCTACTCCTCGGTTTCATCAGGTCGATCCTCCACAGACTTCTGCCATTGCTTCTAGTGTCCCTCCCTTGAAAAAGCAAAAAACATCCGAGCCTTTTAACCTGGATGCCCCGGACTTTGATGCTATCGAGTTTGTTGACCAGCAAATTGCCCCCTATGGTGGGCTTTCCATGGACGACGTGTCTCTTCTTCAGCATTTGGATTTTATCACCAAAAGTAGTGTGAAGATGGCTCATATGGGTGCGGCTATCTTCCGAACAGTTCAGGGGATTCCGATTCATGCCACAAAATCCTTCATGGAGGAGGCCAAGTCAGAATTTCATCGTATCAAGGGTCTAAAGGAGGAGTTGGAGGTGAAGTTGGCAAAGGTGGAGAAGGAGCTTGAGGGTGAGAAGGCCAGTTCTATTGCCTTGGCTGCTTCTTTGAAGTTAGCCGAGGACATGGCACTGAAACACAAGGATAGCTATGTCTCGGCTTATAGGGAATTGATGCATCTCTGGGAGGATTTGGAAACTGCTCAGGTTAATTATGGTGAGCTTCAGGGTAACCTTGTGGGTAGCGTAACTGCCGCCTCCAAGAACCTGATGGAGCAGTTCCGGATTGTTGCTCCTGATGCCGACTTGACTCTCATCAGCCTGGACAATGTTGTGAGGGATGGTAAGATTGTCCCTGATGACCAGGATGATGATGAGGCTGACCCTCTCCCAGTGCCTTCTCTTAAGGTGTCAACCTCCTCGGTTCCTCCCGTTACGTCTGATCCGGATTGCCAAATTCTGAACCGGGATGATGGAACTATGGATGCTATGCCCCTTCAGACTCGCCCTCCTTCTCCCCGTATTGATGCTACCGGGAAGGCTCCCGATCTTAGCTGATCCTTTTTCTGAATATTTGTGTAAATTGCCCGATTTGTGGGCTTTTGAACTTTGTTATTGTTCTTCCTTAACTGCTGACGCTTTTAGTTGTCTGCTTGGCAACTTTTTATTTTGAAAAATAAAGGTAGCTTTCTGAGGTTGATTTTGGTGGCCTCTAGAAGCTTTATCGTATTATGCCTTTATTGTGCTTTGACATGGTGTCTGTTGGGATCTTGCTGCTTGACCTCTTTAGATTGCTTTCGTACTTTAATGTTTGTAGCTTGGATCCTTTTGAGGCCGTGATTGTGGGGGGTCCGACTTGTTTCTCAGTTTCCTCGCTTTTATATTTTTAGCGCCTCATAATCGATTTTATGTTGGTCCCATTCTACGTTATTTTTGTAATCCTCTTTCTTGGACCTTTGTTAGGTCTCTTTCAGGGATTACTTTTTAAAAATTGTTTTGTAGGAGACTGACTTTGTTAGGTCGATCTCTTCTAAGTTGTTTTTGTAATCCTCTTTCTTGGACCTTTGTTAGGTCTCTTTCAGGGATTACTTTTTACAACTTGTTTTGTAGGAGACCGACTTCGTTAGCTCGATCTTTTCTAAGTTGTTTTTGTAATCCTCTTTCTTGGACCTTTGTTAGGTCTCTTTCAGGGATTACTTTTACAACTTGTTTTGTAGGAGACTGACTTCGTTAGGTCGATCTCTTCTAAGTTGTTTTTGTAATCCTCTTTCTTGGACCTTTGTTAGGTCTCTTTCAGGGATTACTTTTACAACTTGTTTTGTAGGAGACCGACTTCGTTAGGTCGATCTCTTCTAAGTTGTTTTTGTAATCCTCTTTCTTGGACCTTTGTTAGGTCTCTTTTAGGGATTACTTTTTACAACTTGTTTTGTAGGAGACCGACTTCGTTAGGTCAATCTCTTCTAAGTTATAGCAATTCCTCTTTAATAGGGTTGGCCAGACCTCTTTCCAGGGATTTGCTGATAACTTGGGTTTACTTGGTCAGATTTTTTAGTATCGGCCAGTCTTTTTAAGTTATTATATAGCAATCCATAAGACCTCGTCAGGTTCTTTTTTGGGATCACTTTCGATAACTTCTTGCATTATTCTGTGTTCATCTTTGCCGATTTGTAGATGGTGGTTTCTATCCCAGTTTGATCAATCTTTAGGTGAATCACGTTTTCACCTTTGTCGGTCGATCATTCCTATCGAGATCGTATAGTGAATCTGTTCTTCACTTTCTGTCGATCCGTTGCTTTATAATCGGACGATGAATGCTTCAGATTAATGCATCTTGAGAACTTGTAGAATATCTGAAATGTATTTTATTTAAAGAAAGTGCAAATATATATACAGGAGGGAGTTTTTCATACCCTTAAGTCGGATTGAATCTCAATCTTGATGCCTCATTAAAAAACCTTTTTAGGAAAAAGAGTGCATCTTGTGATGGGACCTTTACCTAACTATAGTACCTTCTTAGGTTACAGGCGTGCCATGATCTGGGGAGTTCTCGTCCTTCGAGTTCGGACAGTCTGTAGTAGCCCTTCCCAAGTACTTCTGTGACTTGGTAGGGTCCTTTCCAGTTAGCTGCCAGCTTTCCTTCTTTGGGTTGAGTTGCTCCAATATCATTTTGGATTAAGATGAGATCATTCTCAGCGAAACCTCTTGGCACTACCTTTTGATTATACCTGGAAGCCATTCGCCGCTTTAGTGCTTCTTCTCTGATCCGTGCTTTTTCTCGAATTTCTGGAAGTAGGTCGAACTCTTCTCTTTGGAGCTGAGAATTGGTTTGTTTATTGAAGTGGACTACTCGGGGGGATCCTTCCTCGACCTCTATTGGAATCATTGCCTCTACTCTGTATGCTAGTCGGAATGGTGATTTGTTCATAGTAGAATGAGGGGTTGTTCAATACGCCCATAGGACTTGTGGAAGTTCCTCGGCCCAAGCCCCTTTTGCTTCTTGTAGTCTCCGTTTCAATCCGGCCAATATGACTTTATTGGCCGCTTCGGCTTGTCCATTGGCTTGGGGATGTTCGACGGAGGTGAACTGGTGTTTTATATTCAGGTCAGCCACTAGTTTTCTGAAGCCTGCATCTGTAAATTGGGTACCGTTGTCTGTGGTGATGGAGTATGGTACCCCGAACCTCGTAATAATGTTCCTATATAGGAATTTCTGGCTTCTTTGGGTAGTGGCGTTGGCTAGGGGTTCTGCCTCGATCCATTTTGTGAAGTAGTCTACCCCTACTATAAGGAATTTGACTTGTCCCGATCCCTGGGGGAAAGGTCCGAGAAGATCGAGTCCCCACTTTGAAAATGGCCAGGGTGAGGTTACGTTGATGAGCTTTTCCGGTGGGGTGATGTGAAAGTTGGCATGCTTCTGACATGGTGGACATGTCTTTACAAATTCGGTAGCTTCCTTTTGTAGAGTTGGCCAATAGAATCCCGCCCGGAGTACCTTCTTGGTGAGAGCTTGTGCTCCGAGATGATTGCCACAAATGCCGCTGTGTACTTCCTCCAAGACTTCCTTTGTATTGGAAGTCGGTACGCATTTTAACAATGGTGTCGATATTCCTCTTTTGTATAGGATGTTGTTTATGATAGTGTAGTACTGTGCCTCCCTTTTTAACCTCTTTGCCTCATTTTCATCTGTGGGGAGTGCTTCTGTTTTGAGGTAGTTAATTATGGGGGTCATCCATCCTTGATCCCGACTTGTTATGGCTAGGATTTTTTCTTCTTCCGATATTGATGGGTTCTGCAGTATTTCCTGGATGAGGCTTCTATTGTTGCCCCCTGGTTTGGTGCTGGCTAGTTTTGAGAGTGCGTCTGCTCGGGTATTTTGCTCGCAGGGTATATGGCGGATCCTATATTCCCTGAGTTGTCCGAGCTGTTCTTTGGTTTTATCCAAATATTTTTTCATGGTAGGATCTTTGGCTTGGTAACTTCCCGTTATTTGTGAGGTAACGACTTGTGAGTCACTGTAGATGTTGAGTTTCTGAGCTCCAACTTCCTTAGCTAGCTTCAAACCAGCTAATAACACTTCATATTCCGCCTGGTTGTTTGAGGCCAGGAATTCGAATTTCAGGGAAAGCTCAAGTTGGGTTCCTTGGTTTCTTTCGATTATCACACCTGCACCGCTTCCAGCTTTATTCGAGGAACCGTCCACGTATATGTTCCACTCTATGGGGATTTCCGTGGTGTCCGTGAATTCTGCAATGAAGTCGGCTAGGTATTGTGATTTGATGGCTGTCCGCGCCTCGTATTGGAGGTCGAACTCGGATAACTCAATTGCCCACTGTAGGATTCTTCCTACTAGATATGTTTTCTGCAGTATCCCTTTTATAGGGTGGTTGGTCCGAACTTTGATGGTGTGCACTTGGAAGTATAGGCGAAGTCGTCGGGATGTGAGTATCAGAGCGTAGGCGAACTTCTCTATTTTCTGGTAGTTTAGCTCTGACCCTTGTAGTGCTTTACTCATGAAGTAGACGGGTTGTTGTCCCCCTACGTATTCTCTGATTAGTGCTGAGGCTATTGCCCGACTTCCTACTGCGAGGTACAGTATGAGTGGTTCTCCCTCCCGTGGTCGAGATAGGATGGGGGGCTGTCCCAAGAATTCTTTAAAGTCTCGGAAGGCTTCTTCACATTCTGTTGTCCACTCGAAGTTCTTTCCCTTCCTTAAGGTAGCGTAGAAGGGGAGGGATCTTATCGCTGACCCTGCTAGGAATCTAGACAAGGCCGCTAATCTCCCATTGAGTTGTTGTACCTCTTTGAGGCAGGTTGGGCTTTTCATGTTGAGTATGGCCTGGCATTTATCTGGATTTGCCTCGATTCCTCTTTGTGTGAGCATAAAGCCCAAAAATTTACCTGCTTCCACTGCGAAGGTGCATTAAAGCCGGATTGAGTCGCATGTCGTGCTTCCGTATGGTGTCGAACACTTGAACCAAGTCAGTTAATAATGTTTCCTCACTTTGTGTCTTTATCAACATGTCGTCCACATAGACCTCCATGATTTTTCCAATGTGTTTTGAGAAGACTTTATTCATTAGCCTTTGATAAGTGGCTCCTGCGTTCTTAAGGCTGAAAGGCATTACGATGTAGCAATAATTTGCTTTTGGTGTGAGAAACGAGGTTTTTTCTTGATCCGGTGGATACATTGGAATCTGGTTGTAGTCTGAGTATGCATCCATGAATGAGAGATACCTATATCCTGATGAGGCATCTACTAGAGCATCGATGCTTGGGAGTGGATAAGGGTCTTTTGGGCAGGCTTTGTTGAGGTCGGTGTAGTCGGTGCACATTCGCCACTTCCCATTTGACTTTTTCACCAAGACGACGTTTGCTAACCATAGTGGGTATTTAACTTCTCTTATGAACCCTGCCTCTAGTAGTGCTTGTACTTGTTCTTCTACAGCTTGAGACCGTTCTGGCCCGAGTTTTCTTCGTCTTTGTTGTACCGGCCGGGATCCCGGTTAGACTGCCAGCTTGTGGCTCATTAGTTCAGGATCTATGCCTGGCATGTCGGCAGCTTTCCATGCGAAGAGATCAACATTATCTCGTAGAAACTGTATTAGTGATTCTTTTGCATCTCCTTTCAGGATCATGCCAATATTAGTTGTTTTGTCTGAGGTATCTCTGATCTGGACTCTTTCTATTTCTCCTTCGGGTCGTAGGCGGAGTTCTTCTCGTCTCTGATCTCCGCCGAGTTCGATTGTGTGGAACTCTCCTCCTTCGCCTCAGAGATTTAGACTTTCATTATAACAGCGGCGCGCCATCTTTTGATCTGCTTTTATTGTAGCTATCCCTTCTGTAGTTGGGAATTTCATACATAGATGTGGAGTTGAAACTATTGCTCCGAGTTGATTTAACGTTGTCTGACCTATTAAGGCATTGTAGGCTGAGCTTACGTGTTCTGGATTGGTTCCCCTTTCCAAAGATTGTGTGTAACGATACGTATCCTAGTGGCTGTTGATGATGTTTTTGTGGAAAAATGAATTTCCAACACACAAATCCAACCGGCAAGTGTACCGGGTCGCATCAAGTAATAATAACTCACAAGAGTGAGGTCGATCCCACAGGGATTGATGGATCAAGCAACTTTAGTGGGTGATTAGTTTAGTCAAGCTAACATCTAAGTGAGAATTGTGGCAGCAAAATGTAAATAGCAATGAACTTAAAGTGCAGAATGTAAATAGGCAGGAAGCTTAAAGAACAAGCAATGTAAATTGCAGAAACTTAAATGACAAGAAATGTAAATTGCTTGAATCTTAAATGGGTCAGGGATGTGGGTTTGCAGAAATTAATCAAGGAAAAATAAATTGCAACAAGTAGAAGAGTAGAGGATTGATTCAATGGAACTAGATCTTAACAGAAAAGTAAAAATGCCTTGAAGA
>NC_029780.3:48150658-48192971 GCF_000817695.3 Arachis duranensis
GCACAATTCTGGCGCACCAATTTTTTCTGCCCTGCCCTCGCGGAGGGCAGGGCAGAAAAGTTTGGTGCGCCAGATTGGTGCCTAGGCGCGCTGCTGGTGCTGCCGAATGTTGCTTTGGTGCGCCAGAATGGTGCGCCTGTGTGCATCACCAAAATGCTGCCCTGCCCTCGCGGAGGGCAGGGCAATGTTTCCAAAAGTGAAGTTCCAAGTTCGAAACTTGGTGGATGCACATGCTACTTCTTTTCCTTGGTTATCTTGGCACCAAAGTAAGGCCTAGTTTCTTGCTTTCTCATGGCCCTTAAAGATGCCTTTCATTCCTGCCTCAATTGTGCGCCAAAAATGGATTGCTATATATCGTTGGAAAGCTCTGAATGTCAGCTTTCCAACGCAACTAGAAGCACATCAATTGGACGTCTGTAGCTCAAGTTATAGCCCTTTGAAGGAGGCATGGTCATGCTGTGAGCGCCCAGATTTTACCTTAGCGAAATTCTTGCTTCCAACCTCACTTTGCATCACGATTCTGCCCTGCCCTTGGCAAGAGCAGGGTAGTGTGTGCTCTTGCATCACGATTCTGCCCTGCCCTTGGCAAGAGCAGGGCAGTGTGTGCTGTTTGCCTATTCTTCATTAATTTGGGCCACGCTTTTAAAAGCGTGGTCTAAGCCTCCAAAGTGTGCTCAAACTTCAAAGTGTGCTCCAAAGCTCTTTTTTCCTCTTTTTTTGTGCTTCTTTGCTTCTTTTTCTTCTTTTTTTCTATAAGATTTATAAAATTAAAATATCAAGAAAATATATCATTTAAGTACAAAAGCATTCAATATTTAAGCACAATTCATCAATTTCTTGTATGAAAAAGCATAGAAAAATAGGTATATGATGACATGTCATCAGCTGTACTGGGGTATCCCCAAGTCCGAACAGGCTGTTTGGGTATGCTCTTAGCTCTTTTTCCTCTAAGCTGAGCTTGTTGAAGGCAGTTTTGAATAGAATGTCGGCGGGGCTTCCTTGGTCAATTAATGTACGGTGGAGGTTGGCATTTGCCAATATGATTGTGATGACCATGGGGTCGTCGTGTCCCGGGATGATTCCGGATGCATTTTCTTTGGTAAACGTGATTGCTGGGATATCTGGTGCCTCCCTCTTTCCTTTGACATGGTATACTTCTTTGAGGTGTCACTTGCGAGATGATTTAGAGATTTCTCCTCCAGCAAATCCGTCGTGTATTACGTGAACGTGTCTCTCCGGTGTGCGGGGTGATCCTTCAGATCGTCCGGCATCTTCATCCCTTCTTCTTCTTTTTGGTTCTTCGTCCCGATTGGCCAGGAACCGATCTAATCTTCCTTCCCTAACTAATTTCTCAATGACGTTTTTCAAGTCAAAGCATTCGTTGGTGGAATGTCCTCGGACTCGATGATACTCACAGTATTCGCTCCGATTTCCTCCTCCCCTTTTGCCTTTTAGTGGCCGAGCTGGGGGTATTTTTTTGGTATGGCAGACTTCTTTGTAAATATCTACCAAGGATACCCTAAGAGGGGTGTAGTTATGGTATCTTTTAATTTTCTCTCCAGAGCGATCTTCTTTTTTCTTGGCTTCTGTGCCCGTTCTTGTACTTCGTCTAGGGATGTCGGGTACCTCTTTGATATAGATTGGCTAAATGGTCCTTCTCGTAGGCCATTTATGAGGCCCATGATGGCAGCTTCTGTTGGTAGACTTTGTATGTCCATGCATGTTTTGTTGAATCTTTCCATGTAGTTACAAAGACTCTCCCGATCTCCTTGCTTGATCCCTAGTAGGCTGGGTGCGTGTTTGGCTTTGTCCTTTTGTATGGAAAATCGGGCCAGGAATTTTTTGGCCAGGTCGTCGAAACTTGAGATGGATTTTGGAGGTAGGTTGTCGAACCATCTAATGGCTATCTTGGTAAGAGTTGTTGGAAAGGCTTTGCAGCGAACTGCATCTGAGGCGTCAGTGAGGTACATTCTACTCCTGAAGTTGCTGAGATGGTGGTTGGAATCCGAGGTGCCGTCATATAGAGTCATATCCGGAAGTTTGAAATCTTTTGGGATTTTGGTCTTCATAATTTCCCTGGTGAATGGATCTTGATCTTTCTGAGAGCTATCCTCTGTGGAGGGTCGAGTAGCTTTAGTTTTGAGATCAGCTTCGAGTTTTATAAGCTTATCTTCTAATTCTTGGCACCGCCTTATCTCTCGATGTAGATCTTCTTCTTTTTCGCATTGATGTTGGGCTTCTTTCTCAACTTCCTTTAATCGATTTTGAAGTGCTTCTATCGCCCCTGGATTTGATGAATTTTTGCCTCCATTGGATTTCGGAGTATCTTTAAGTATAGTATCTGTGTTCTTATGCGGTTTTCTATCTTCCAAACCTGAGTCATGGTCATTGTCATGGTTGTCCGCCATGGTGTTGGGATGACTTCCAGGTTCCCCAGCGACGGCGCCAATGTTCCGAGGGTTACCTGAAACTTGGAGGTCGATCTCGGATGAGATCTTCTATGCTGGTCGGAGCCGCCGCGTCCGACTTGTTAGACTGGCTGCACTGCTGATCCTTCATCCCCGGAGGGTGGGGGGTACCTACAAGGGACTCCGATGCTTAAGTTAGCAAGGGTATTAAGCAGGTTTTGAGTAGAATCAGAGTATGAGTTATACCTGGGTGCTCCAGTGTATTTATAGTTGTGAGATGTGACCTTCTGTGGATAAGATAAGTTAGTTATCTTATCTTATCTTATCTTTTGTTTGATGTCAGCTTATCTTCCATGGAACCGCCCTTGTCTCTATCGGCTTGGGCTGCCTTTGGATCTGGGTCGTATTCCTTGATTTGGGCCCTTCTTTGGGCTTTTCCTGTCGCTTTGGCTAACTTCTTCGTAAAGAAGTCGGTCCGCTTGACCTAAAGAGGTCGGTCGCTTTGTTACTGAACATCCTGACTCGGTCATCTCGACCCAGGGTATGAACACCTGCTTTCATAAGCTATCGTCTTACAAGTTTACTTCTCTTTTATTGTGTAATTTGAATTAGTAGAATTTGATTCATATTTGTCATGGAGAACTTATTTACTTTTAACCAAGTAGGTAGAAACATTTTGCATGTAGTTGCATTCACATAGATAGGTTGCATTTCATACTCTCTATCATTCCTCTTCACTCCTTTATAGCTTCTCTTAAGCTTAGCATGAGGACATGCTAATGTTTAAGTGTGAGGAGGTTGATAAACCCCTATTTTATGGTTTATCTTATGCTCAATTGGGTGGTTTTTATCAAGTCCTTGCCCACTTTTTCATATGATTTGCATGGTTTTACATTCTCCTTCCTGATTTTGTGCTATGATTGAAAACATGCTTCTTTGGCTCTTATTTCCTTTTATTTAAATCCTCTCTTCTTATCATTCGATGCCTTGATATGTGTGTTAAGTGATTTCAGGGATTACAAGGTAAGAATGGCTTAGAGGATGGAAAGGAAGCATGCAAAAGTGGAAGGAATACAAGAAGTTAAAGGAACTGCAAAGCTGTCTACCTGACCCTCTCGCACTAAAACAACCATAACTTGAGCTACAGAGGTCCAAATGATTCTGTTCTAATTGCGTTGAAAAGCTAACATCCGGGGTTTCGATTTGATATATAATTCGCTATAGTGGCTGTACAGCAAAATGACGCGCACGTGTGAATCACGCGAACACATCGTTCTGCAGAAATTCCAGCGACCTGCATGTGTTTGAATTCGGTCCCAGCGATTTCTGGGCTATTTCCGGCCCAGTTTCAAGCCCATAAAACACAAATTAAAGGCTGAAAAGTGGAGGAATGAAGGGGAGACGATTCATATTTCACTTTTCATAATTTAGATGTAGTTTTAGAGAGAGAGGCTCTCTCCTCTCTCCTAGGATTTAGGATTAGGATTCCTCTTAAAGTATTTAGGATTTCTTATTATTTCAACTTACAATTTCTTCTGAGTTCCAGGTTTAATGTTCTTTTTATTTCTTCTCCCAATTTAATTTATAAACTTTTCCATGTTAGAATTGATATCTTCATTTAATATAATTTGAGGTATTTCAGAGTTATGATTGCTTTCTTTTATTTATATAAATAATTTAGATTTTTCCCTTTTGGCTTTGGTTGAGTCATTGGAGACACTTGAGTTATCAAACTCATTGTTGATTGAAAATTGGAATTCTTCGAGAATTAATTCGAGTTCCAATAACTCTAGCCTTTCCCAAGGAAAGTCTAGGACCTGAGGAATCAAAATTAATTCATCCACTTGACTTACCTTCATAGTTAGAGGTTGACTTAGTGGGAGAAAAAATCCAATTCTCATCACAATTGATAAGGATAACTGGGATAGGACTTCCAATTCTCATACCTTGCCAAGAGCTTTATTAGTTATTGTTTTAACGACTTGTTATTTTACATTACTTGTTCCTTATTTTAAAAACCCAAAAATATATCTTTTTCCATAACCAATAATAAAACACACCTCCTTGCAATTCCTTGAGAAGACGACCTGAGGTTTGAATACTTCGGTTATCAATTTTATTGGGTTTGCTTAAGTGGCAAACAAAAAATTTGTACGAAAGGATTTTCTGTTGGTTTAGAAACTATACTTACAACGCGATTACTTTTATTCTTTACCGATAGAAAATCCGATCGTCAGCCGACTTTGCAAAAAGAAGCCACCGAGTTCGTTAAGACATGTCCACCATGTCAGAAACATGCCAATTTCCACATCGCCCCACGAGAGGAACTCATCAACGTAGCATCACCTTGGCCATTTGCAAAGTGGGGACTCGATCTCCTCGGGCCTTTCCTCTAAGGATCGGGACAGGTCAATGCCACAGCGCAAAGAAGTCGGAAATTCTTATATAGAAACATTCTTACTCCATCACCACAGACAATGGCAATCAATTCACAGACGCAGGCTTTAGAAAGTTGGTAGCCGACTTGAAAATAAAACACCAATTCACATCCGTAGAACACCCACGAGCTAATGGACAAGCAGAAGCTGCGAATAAAGTCATACCAGCCGGGTTAAAACGGAAGCTAAAGGACGCAAAGGGAGCCTGGGCTGAAGAGCTCCCACAAGCCCTATGGGCATATCGGACAACTCCACATTCCACCACAAAGGAATTACCATTCCAATTGGCCTATGGAACGGAGGCAATGATACCGGTAGAAGTCGAAGAAGGATGTCCCAAAACGATCCTCTACAGCGATGAAGCCGACTCCCAACTTCAAAAGGAAGAGCTCGATCTACTCCCGGAAGTTCGAAAAAGAGCTCGGATCAGAGAAGAAGCATTAAAACATCGCATGGCCTCAAGGTACAATCGAAAGGTAGTACAGTGAAGCTTCACCAACAATGACCTCATCCAAATCCGAAATGATATCGGAACAAGTCGACCCAGAGAGGAAAAGCTAGCGGCTAACTGGAAAGGACCCTGCCGAGTCACAGAGGTACTGGGAAAAGGCTACTACAAAGTATCTAAACTCGAAGGACGAGAGCTACCAAGGTCGTGGCACACCTGCAACCTAAGAATGTATTATAGTTAGAAGTAATAAAAAGATCTTAGGTCAAAAGTGCACTCTTTTTCTTGAAAAGGTTTTTCAACGAGGCATCAAGACAAGATCTGCAAAATTACTTGACTTAAAAATTGTAAGCACTCACATGTATATATTTGCTATTTTCTTTTTCAAAAAAAGTTTTTTCAGATTTTCTACAAATTCTCTTTATCAAGACGCATTAATCTGAATATGCCAAAATTCATCGCCCGATTATAAAGCTACAGATTGGCAAAAAGTGAAAACCAAATTCACTGCCCGACAAGGTCGACAAAATGAAAACCAAATTCATCCAAAGTTGGCCAAGCAAAATGCACTACCCAATTTCTACAAAATCGGCAATTTGAAAAGCAATGAAAATAGAATAATGCAAGAAGTTATCAAAAGTGATCCATAAGAAAAGACCTGACGAGGTCTTAACAAAAATGGGTTGCTAGAAATAACTTAAAGATGGACCGACATAAAGAAATTGGACCAGTCGAACAAGCAAACGTTATAAAAAGTAAATCCATAGAAAAGAGGCTTGGCTAGCCTTGAAAATGGAATACTAGAAATAACTTAGAAGGGACTGATGTGATAAAGTCGGCCCAAAATAGCTACAAAAAGTTATAAAATTAATCCATAAAAAGAGACCTGGTAAGGTCCAAATGGATTACTGGAAATAACTTGGGAAGGGACCGACATGAAGAAGTCAACCCAAGCTGATTAAAGCGACAGAGTTATTAAAAGTAAATCCATAAAAAAGAGATCCAACGAGATCCAAATAAAAATGGATTACTAGAAATAACTCGAGGAGATCTGACAAGAAAAAGTCGACCAAACGGAAGGCGTGCGCTAAAAGGGACACAGCCCGACCAAAAAAGCCATGACCTCACCAAAATCAACCTACAAGTATTTTATGGGAATACTAAAAAGAATAGTCAAACAAGGCTAGCCTCAAAGGTCACTTCGACCAAAGCAGGTAAATAAGCACAAAGGACATCAAAAGAGGTCGGAGAACAAGATCCCAACATTCTAAAGATTCCTGGAAGTGCCAACAAAGCTGCAAACAAACATATCACAAAGAAACAAAGCTACTATAAAAGACTCAACAGGCCACCCGAAAGTCGACCTCAAAGAGCTTAAGAAGCCACCTTTTTGTTTTTAAATAGAGTTGCTAAAGAAAAGCAACTAAAATATCCAAGTCAGACAAACCACAAAAATTAGAGTTAAAAAAACCCACAGACCAGGCTATACAAAATACATCAAAGAAAAAGTACATCAAGGGTCCAGGTTCTCCTCAATAGCAGCATCCTGAGTCGATGGGGGAAGTATGATCCTCGTAGGAATTGCATCTATAGTTCCATCATCCCGATTCAAGATCTGAACATCGGGGTCAGACTCGGACTAGCTGACCTCGGTAGCTGGAGTAGAAGAAGTCCGTGCAGCAGGAGCTTTGGCTGATGGCATAGGAGGCAGATCTACATCTTCATCATCATCCGGGCCATCAGGGACAATCTTTCCATCTTCTACAACATTGTCCAAACTAAAGAGAGTCAGGTCGAGCTCAGACGCGAGAACTCGAACCTGAACCTTCAAATTTTCATAGGCAGCAGTCACACTGCCCACGAGATGGCCCTGTAGCTCGGCATAATTAGACCGAGCAGATTCCAACCTCTCCCTAAGCTCTATCATCTCACTATAAGCCCAGACATAGCTATCCTTCTACTTTTGCGCCATCTCCTCAGCCAGATTTGCAGAAGCTACCGCAGCAGTAGCCCAAGTCTTCTCACCCTCGAACTCTTTCTCTAGCTTTGCCACCTTTATCTCAAGCTCCTCCTTCAATCCCTTGATCCTGGCAAATTCCGATTTATCCTCCTATATAAAAGCCTTTGTCGCATGAACTGGGATCTCCTGAGCAATTCAGAACAAAGCTATACCCATGTGTGCCATCTTAACACTACTCCAGGTGATAAAATCCATGTGGTGAACTTGAGGAGTAGGGATCACCCTCCTCGACCCATAAGCGCCAGAGGTCGGCTTCTTAGGAGGAACCTGAGAGGATCCCTCCCCAGCAGCCTTAGCCGAGACGTTCTGGGTAGCCGTAGCTTTTCTCGCCTTCTTAAAGGCCTTCATGGAATCATTGTTTTTAACCATCTCTGAAAAAGCACAGCAAAACACCAAGTTACAAAAACTGGAAGAAAAAGAAACAAAAGAAAGTAAAAGAAAAAAAGAAGTCGACCACTACCCAGCTCAGCTCGGAGAAGGGAAGGGTCCCCTAAGAATCTCTTTGTGTCAACATGGGTGGGTTGCCCCCAAATCTCCTCCAACACACTTACAAAATCCTGCTCAACCTCATCAAGCATCTCCTACGAGTATCTAGACACCACAACATTCTTTTTCCAGCATAAGGGGAAGGCAGGTTCATTATTCGACTTTAAGAAAAATGGTCGAGCTCCCTCAACAGCTCGGACCTTAAAAAAGTAGTTCCTAAAATTCCTAAAGGACTCGTCATACATGGAAAAAACTTTCTTTCCTTGGGCAGACCGGAAAGTTATCCAAGCAGCTTTCTTTTTGGAAGTCCTATGTTTGGTCAAAATAAAGAGGTAAAGAAAGAGGGTTTGAGAAGGCTTGATATCCAACTCTTGGCACAGCAGCTGACATTACATGACCACAGCAAGTCGGTCTCGAAAGAGGTAAAAGGAAGGGTAATGTTCAGTTGGCTAAAAAGTAATCATAGAAATAAAAGAAGGGGCATTCCCCTTAGGTCATAGAAGGAAAGCAAACCCTCTCATTGGAGTTAGGTGCTACCAGCTCATAGTTCTTCTCCTGATCCCTACTACTACAGATCCGATGATGTTTTCTAAGCTCCACACAATACTCAGAATTTACCACAGAAACACACATTAAGACGAGGGAGTCTAGCCAGTCCGACATGCCCTCAGGGACCTTGGAGGATGTCTCAACAATATTTTTGCGAGAAGACATGGGTTAACTAGTCCTACAGTAAGAAAAAAAAGAATGGGTTACTAACCCAAACAACTCAGGCAAAATCAGAAATCAGCTCGGACAAATATGGATACCACTCAAACTAAAGCATACAACAGCAAAAGGAGACCCCAGGACTCACACCAAGGTCTAGGGGCATCCTTTGGAGGCAGTAACGAAGTAAAAGTTTCAGGAAAATCTATGGCTTACATCCCGACATCTCTCAAAACAAAAAAACAACCCTTCTTTGACAGCGACACTCCACAAGAAAAGATACAAATTTACAACAAAGTCATCAAAAGCTACAGCAGAGAGTTTTCTGATCTAAAAAATCATCAACATCAACATCAAATAAACCATACAAAATAGGCAAGCTGTCAAACATCAAGCATGCCAAAGGGAAATCATCAAAGGTGCAACCTTTCTTAGAATTAATCCAGTTCATCATTTCAAAGTTCCAAAGCAAGAAGATACAATCAGAGATAGTAACGAAACCCTAACTAGCAAAAAACAAGAAAAGGCTCATACAAATGGAAGAAACTC
Source organism: Arachis duranensis (assembly GCF_000817695.3). Taxonomy (NCBI): domain Eukaryota; kingdom Viridiplantae; phylum Streptophyta; class Magnoliopsida; order Fabales; family Fabaceae; genus Arachis; species Arachis duranensis. Next base: position 48,159,716 of record NC_029780.3, read on the forward strand.
CCAGAAACACGCAACGGCAGTCAGACACAGCCAATGCAGATTCAAACTTTTTCCAAGTAAAAGATAAAAACTCTCCATAAAATTAGAAATGAAAAGGAACGATGTAGAAAGAAGAAGAGAAAATGGAAAGAGAGAAGACCAACCTGCACTAGGGAATGATCGACAAACTGATCGAAGATTGGAAGCAGCAAAAACACCGACGATTGCCTCTTTAAAATCAAGAGAGAGAACGCAAAGAAAGAGAAGTTGCAGTGAAGCAAGAAGAGGAGAAACAGAAAAGAGAGAATCTTTGAAAATTTGAAATGAAGTAAGGAGTGGGAAGCAAAGGAAAAGGCGAAGGGGGAAGTTAATACCCTCGCACGTTCCCAAGGAAGTGCAAAAACGCGCGCTGCAAAGAAAAAATGCTCCGCATTTAAAGCTACTAAATTGAAGTTCTACAAACCTAAAATGCTCGAGCTTGGCTTTTCCGAAAAGGATCGAATTCTAAGAGACTTGACCTTAAAAAGGCCACGCTCAAGAAGGGCCACTGTTCATGCCCTAGGTCGAGCTGTATGACCCGGGCTGATCGAGAACAAGTCGACCGACCTCTTCAAGTTAGGATCACCTAACCTCTTCACAAAGAGCTCAGCTAAATCGCCATAAGAGGCCCAAGCAGGCCCAAACGAAGGGACAGAGCCCAAATCTAAAGGCGGCAAAGCCTAAAGAAAGATAAGGCGGTTCCCCTTATAGATAAGATGACTTCACTCAAAGATAAGATAAGATAACTATCTTATCTACAGAAAGGTCACTCCACACTATTATAAATACACTGGAGCACCCATGTATAACTCAAACTCTGATTCTACTATAAACCTACTTAATACCCTTGCTAACTTAAGCATCGGAGTCCCTTGCAGGTACCCCCACCCTCCGGTGACGAAGGATCAGTACCACCACCAAGTCCAACAAGTCAGACTCAGTGGCTCCTACCAGCATCATCCAGTCGGATATAACAGCTCCGACCAGTACAGAGGATCTCATTCGAGATTGACCTACAGTTTCAGGTAACCCTCGGAACACCGAGGTATATGGTGGACCTCATATTCCCCGAGTTGTCTGAGTTGTTCTCTGGTTTTGTCCAGGTAATTTTTCATGGAAGGGTCCTTGGCTTGGTAGCTCCCTTTTATTTGTGAGGTGACCACTTGGGAATCGCTGAAGATGATAAGCTTTTGTGCTCCAACCTCCTGAGCCAGCCTCAAACCCGCTAGTAATGCCTCGTATTCAGCTTGATTATTCGAACCAGGGAACTCAAATAACTCGACTCCCGGTCTTGTTTGAAGAGCTGTCTACGTAGAGATTCCATTTTGTAGGAGTTCCTGGGGTGTCGGTATATTCGGCAATGAAGTCGGCCAAGTACTATGATCTGATGGCTGTCTGAGCTTTGTATTGAAGATCGAACTCAAATAACTCGACTGCCCACTGTAGGATTCTTCCAGCTAAGTCTGTCTTCTGTAGAATACTTTTTATGGGCTGGTTGGTCCGAACTTTGATGGTGTGAGCCTGGAACTATAGGCGGAGGCGTCGAGAAGTTAATATGAGGGTGTAGGCGAACTTTTCTATCTTTTGATAGTTTAGTTCAACCCTTTGTAGAGCCTTGCTGATGAAGTAGATGGGTTGTTGCTCACGATTGTCCTCTCTGACTAGTGCTGAAGCTATTGCCCGACTTCCCACTGCGAGATATAATATGAGTGTTTCTCATTCCCGTGGTCAAGTAAGAATGGGTGGTTGCCCCAAGAATTTTTTGAAATCTTGGAAGGCTTGCTCGCATTCCGCTGTCCATTCAAACCTTTTTCCTTTCCTTAATATTGCGTAGAAGGGGAGAGATCTTATGGCCGATCCAACAAGAAACCTAGACAGGGCGGCCAGTCTTCTGTTGAGCTGTTGGACCTCTTTGACACAGGTCAGATTTTTCATGTTCAATATGGCCTAGCATTTATCAGGATTTGCCTCAATTCCTCTTTGTGTGAGCATGAAGTCTAAGAATTTGCCAGCCTCTACTGCAAAGGTCCACTTTGCAGGATTAAGTCGCATACCATGCTTTCTTATGGTGTCAAACACTTTGGTGAGGTCAGACAATAAGGATTCTTCACTTTATGTTTTTACCGACATGCCGTCCACATACACTACCATTAGTTTCCTAATATGATCTGTGAAGACTTTGTTCATCAATCTTTGGTAGGTAGCTTCTGCATTTTTGAGTCTGAATGGCATGACGACGTAACAGTAATTTACTTTTGGGGTTAGGAATGAGGTCTTTTCTTGATCGGGCGGGTACATCGAGATTTGGTTGTATCCTGAATAAGCATCCATGAAGGAGAGGTACTTGTATCCGGAGGAGGCATCTATTAGAGTGTCTATACTTGGTAGTGGATAGGGATCTTTTGGGCAAGCTTTATTGAGATCAGTGTAGTCAGTGCACATCCGCCACTTCCTATTTGACTTTTTTTTACCATGACAACGTTGGCTAACCATAGTGGGTATATGACTTCTCTTATGAATCCTGCCTCTAATAAGGCTTGTATCTATTCTTCCACAGCTTGTGACCTTTCCGGTCCGAGGTTCCTACACTTCTGCTGTACTGGCCGAGATCATGAGTATACCGCCAGTTTGTGGCACATTAGTTTGGGGTCTATGCCTGGCATGTTCGTGGCCTTCCACGCAAAGAGGTCGGCATTATCCTTTAAGAAATGTACCAGAGGCTCCTTTACATCTCCTTTCAGGGTTGGCCCAATATTTGTTATTTTATTCAGGGTATCTCCGATCTGGACTTCTTCGATTTCATCTTCAGGTTGTGGACACAGTTCCTCGCGAGCTCAAATTCCCCCGAGTTCGATAGTGTTGACTTCCTCTCCTTTGCCTCTAAGGTTCAGACTTTCATTGTAATAGCGTCGCGTAATTTTATGGTCTCTTTTTATTATGGTGATCCCTTCTGGAGTTGGGAACTTCAGGCATAGATGGGGAGTTGAGACTACTGTGGCAAGCTGGTTCAATGTTGTTTGACCTATTAGGGCATTGTAGGCTGAGCTTACGTCGACTACGATGTAGTCTATGTTAAGTGTCTTTGATCGGGTTCCCTTTCCAAAAGTCGCGTGCAGTGAGATATATCCAAGTGGATGAATTAGAGTGTCTCCCAGTCCGAATAAGCTGTTCGGATATGCTCTGACCTCTTTATCTTGTAGGCTGAGCTTGTCAAAGGCAGATTTAAACAAAATATCCATGTAGCTTTCTTGGTCTATCAGTGTTCTGTGGAGATTAGCATTGGCCAATATGATAGTAATGACCATGGGATCATCATGGTCTTGGGATGATGCATGCTGCATCTTCTTGGGTAAAGGTAATAGTGGGGATGTCGGGTGACCATTCTCCTTCCCCAACATGATATACTTCTTTAAGGTGCCTCTTGTGAGATGATCTGGAGATCCCTTCTCCTGCAAATCCTCTATTTATCATATCAATGTGTCTCTTCGGGGTGTGAGGTAGTCGTTCAGCTCTTTCGACCTCTTCATCCCTTCTTCTTGTTTTGGGTTCGTCTGTTTTATTGGCTAAGTACCAATCTAATCGCCCTTCTCTTACCAATTTCTCAAAGACATTCCTCAAGTCGAAGCACTAATTGGTAGGGGGTCCGTAGATTCAGTGGTATTCCCAATATTCTGTCCAATTTCCCCTCCTTTTTTGCTTTTGATTGCTCGAGGCGGTGGAATCTTCTCAGTGTGGCATACTTCTCAGTAAACATCCACGAGAGACACCCGAAGAGGGGTGTAATTGTGGTATTTTCTAGGCTTCTCTCCAGGTTGAACTTCTTTCTTTTTGGACTCTTTATCCTTGTCCCGAGAGGAGTAGGAGAATTCGGGTTTTGAGGTCCCTCCTAATCGACAATTCTCCTCCATGTTGATTTACTTTTTCGTCCGTTCTTGTACCTCGTTCAGAGATGTTGGGTGCTTTTTTGATATGGAGTGACTGAAAGTTCCTTCTCGTAGGCCATTGATGAGACCCATGATAGCTGGTTCTGTTGGCAGACATTATATGTCCAAACACGCTTTGTTGAATCTTTCCACGTAAATGCAAAGACTCTCCCAATCTCCTTGCTTGATCCCTAATAGGCTTGGGGCGTGTTTGGCTTTGTCCTTTTGAATGGAGAATCTGGCAAGAATCTTTTTGGCTAAGTGGTCAAAACTTGTGATGGATCTAGGAGGCAAACTGTCGAACCACTTAATTGCTGTCTTTGTTAGGGTAGTCGGGAGGGCTTTGCATCGAATATCATCCGAGGCATCAGTGAGATACAATCTGCTTCTGAAATTGCTAAGGTGATGGCTTGGATCAGATGTGCCATCGTAGGGGGGCATGCCGGGAGCTTTGAAGCTTTTTGGCACTTTGGCTTTCATGATCTCTTTGATGAATGGGTCTTGATCTTTGTGGGGGCTATCTTCATGACTGGATCGAGTGGTTTTGGTTTTAAGGTTGGCTTCGAGCTTTGGGAGCTTGTCCTCTAGCTCTCGACATCATCTTGTTTCTCTCCGGAGATCTCTTTCAGCTCTCCGTTGATGTTCGGCCTCTTTTTCGAGCTGTTTTAGGCAATCCTGCTGAGCTTGTAGAGCCTCTAGAATTTCTGTGTTTGGGGGTTGCTTATCTCCCTTGTTTTGAGGTGTGTCTTTGGAGGTGGCGTCTGCGTTTTTATGCGGCGTCCTATTTTCTAGATCAGAATCGTGGTCGTTGTCATGGTTGTCCATCATGGTGATGGGATGACTTCCAGATTCCCCAGCAACGACGCCAATGTTTCGAGGGTTATCTAAAATTGTAGGTTGATCTCGGACGAGATCGGTGGTGGTGGCCGGAGCTGCCGTGTCTGACTTGTTGGACTCGGTGATGTTGCTGATCCTTCGTCACCGGAGGGTGGTAGTACCTGCAAGAGAGTCCGATGCTTAAGTTAGCACGTACTTTTTGGCAGGTTTTTTGTAGAATCATAGTATGAGTTATACCTAGGTGCTCCAGTGTATTTATAGTAGTGTGGAGTGACCTTTCTGGAGATAAGATAGTTATCTTATCTTGTCTTTGAGTGAAGTCTTCTTATTCTTAAAGGGGAACCGCCTTTATCTTTCTAGGCCTTTGACTGCCTTCTTAGATTTGGGTTATGTTTCTTCACTTTTGGGCCCGCTTTGGGCTTTCCTAGCGTTTTGGCCGACCTCTTTGAGAAGAGGTCGGTGGCAATCTAGCCTAAAGAGGTCAGTCTTTTTGCGTTCCTGGCTAACTCAGGTCGTGTAGCTCAACCTGTGGTATGAACAATTAGGTTAGTATTTATAGGAGAAGATCAATTAGGTTTAAGAGATTTTCTTCCTTGCACACTTTTCAGAACCCTGTTTTCTCTATAAGTTATAAGCAACTAAACCTCTAGGTTAAGGTTAGGAGTTCTGTTTATTTCTATGGATTAATCTTATTACTCTTCTATTTTAATATATGTTTGATTCAATTTTAAGGTGTGCTCTCATTCTTAATCTAATGAAACTGAGTGGAAAGGAAGTATGACCCTTTTTCTACATGAGTTCTTGTGAGACTCGAAAGAGGTATCAAGAACTATAGCTTGAGAACACACCTCCTAGACGGCTAATCTACGACATGTTAGGGACATGGGAACATCTGTTCAGCCGGCATCTCAGGTGATTAGGGCCTTTGTTGTATAAACTAGTTTTTTGAACATCACCCTCTAATTCGAATTGGATGACCACAGAAGTGATGAGGATTAGAGGAGATTAAATTGCTAAGGAATTAGGGTTTAATCACTTACAGATTACCATAGAATGAATCATTCAATGTTAAAGTAGTTAGTAAGAAGTTTTAATTCGGAAAGGCAAACATCTTTGAGACCTTAATTGTTTACTTATATTGATTTTACACCAATCTTTTATTGCTTTTCACATTTATCTGTCTTATGAGTTTTCAACAACAACTTTATTTATTGTTTGCCTGACTAAACCCAGCAAGATAACTACTGCTTGCTCAACCCAACAATCCTTGTGGGATCTACCCTCACTCACCTGAGGTATTACTTGGATGATCCGGTGCACTTGCCGGTAAAGTTGTGTGAGTTCTAATTTTGTGCACCACTATTACAGTTTGGTGTATCACATAAAACTGGTAATTCAAAAATCGAACATAAATCATTGAACTGGCCAAGAACTAGGCGGTCGGACCGGACCGAAAATCAGTCAAACCAAATAAAAACCAGTCAGTTTCCTTAAAACGACTTTCGTTTCCCTCATAACCTAGAAAAAAAGGTTAAATTACACAGTTGGTCCCTATACTTTTAGTGAAATTGCAAATTGGTCACTACACTTTAAAAGTTTATAATTGGGTCCCTAAAGATAATTAAAATTTGCAATTTAGTCCCCGCTGTTCAAAAAGTGTTTAATTTAACAGAATATTCTCAGCATATTCTCTATTTTATTAATGTGAGCTGAACATGTTAGACAATAGGGACCAATTTGCTATTTTAGTGAAAGTATGGGGACCAACTGTGTAATTTAACCATTTAAAAATGACTAAAAACTCCCTAGGCTATCTGAACCCACTCCGCCCTTCCCTAGTTCTCTCACTTTCACTTTCTCACTTTCCAAAATGGCATCCCAACTCCAGCACTCTCTGTCTCTCACCTCGACTCACCATCACCGTGCCTCTCACCTCTGTCGCCATGCCGAATCCACTAAAAAATTGAGTTACTAATTTTAAGTTGATTTGTTGCTATTTTCTTCTTAGACATTGAATTGTTCGCTTTAAGCATGTTTGGGATTGGAATTGTTCTCTTCCATTTATCGGTGTTCACTATTGGGATTGGAAGAGAAGAACAAGTCGATGAATGAGAGAGGCAAGATGGAGGATTGAGGCAAAACCCGACTCGTGAGCACAAATACGGTGGATCCAGCGCGACGACGGTGAACTGAGGTGAGAGACAGAGAGCGCTGGGTTGGGGTGTCGTTTTGGAAAGTTAGAAAGTGAGAGTGAGAGAGATAGGGATGGGTGGGGTGGGTTCAGATAGCCTAGGAAGTTTTTTGTCATTTTCAAATTGTTAAATTATACAGTTGGTCCCATACTTTCACTGAAATTACAAATTGATCCCTGTTGTCAAACACGTGCAACTCACATGTTTAAAATAGAGAATATACTAAGAATATTCTATTAAATCAAACATTTTTTGAACGACGGAGACTAAATTATAGATTTTAATTCTCTTTAGGGACCCAATTTCACTAAAAGTGTAAAGAGCAACGGTGTAATTTAACCCAAAAAAATTCAAAATGAATGCCCTAGCCTTTATGCACTCGGAGAAGTGTAGAACTACAAAACTGTAACAACACATTCTCCACTCCTTCCTTCAGCAGAACTAACCATTGCCACTATTCATCTCACCACCGCGATCTCTCATGCTCCAGTCGCCTCTCTACTGTCCAACCGGTCGCCTCTCCACTGTCCAACCGATCGCCTCCAACCCCTCTGTACACACGCGATTCACAAGCTTCTCAGCGTCGTTCGTCGCACGTTGTAGGTCGTCATGTTCATTGCCCATCGTGTAACACCCCGTCACCCTAAGCCTTATCTAACGCTGTAAAACGAAGGATAATAAAGTGCCACGATAGTTCTAAGGCTCATATAATATTATATATATATATATAGAGAGATAGGGAGAGAAAGAGAGAGAGAGAGAGAGGGAGAGAAGGAAATAGTAATACTAGAAGACCGATGAAGGAATAAAAGCTCAAAATTGCATAAAGCATAATTACAAAACACGAAGCGTTCACACACGATAACTATACGCATAGGTACGAACAGAACAAGATAAAATATATATAACCTTGTAGATAGCTCCAGGATACCTAAGGTAATAGTTAAAGTAAACAAGATATATATAAATATGATATACAAAAGGAGGACTAGTCACAACCTGTGGAGTTTAAGCTAGCTAGTCAAATTGAAATACAAGATGTTTTGAAGTTTAAAACAACAACAACCTATCTCTCAAAGTTTTTAAGAATAAAGCCTCTAAGACAACAAAGTAAAATATACAAAAGATGAGAGAAAAACTACAGCATAAGCAAAGTAGAATAAAACATGAGAAAGATCATCATCCGCTCTGTCACCATATTCACAAACTCACCGTGATGGGTTGCAACCTGCATTTGAAAAACAACAATATATGGTATGAGAACCGGAGGTTCTCAGTATGGTAACAGTGCCCAATATATAAGATGTAAGGTTCCGGGACGCCAAAGGCAATCCTACAACTTCGTATCGAAAACAGATATTCAGGCCTTAACAAAATAAATAATTTAAACCATAAACGATAAATAGGGTTATCTAAACTTAGGAGATTTCTAACTAATACCAATCACACTGCTGTATCCGATAGCCTTCACCAACCTACCCTGCACGCGATCCCGTCACCGCAGCCTACCTAACCTCCTCAGCACCAGACAATCACAAGTATATGCAAACAAGTAATACACAGGTAATTCATGTATAATAAGTAATTCAAGAAGCAAGTAGGCATAGTATACAATTAGGCAAACTGCAAGTAATCAAAGCAAACAAGCACATAAGTGATGTATATGATGAATTCCTATCCTACTGGCCATGAGCTCACACGTCGGTTATGTTACCAGACCTTACTCGGATAAGCGGGATTAAACCATCATCCTTACCTGTAGGTTCCATAAACAAGCAGGATTAAACCACCATCCTTGTCAGGAACACACAAGCGGGATTAAACCACCGTCCTTACCTCCACAGTAAGCGGGATTAGACCACCATCCTTACTAAGTTACATTCACAACTCAAACTACAAGCGGGATATAACCAACATTCTTGCCAAACACAAGATAATATGCAAGTGGGATCACACCACCATCATTGCCTCCGCAGTAAGCAGGATTAGATCAACATCCTTACTGGCTACCTCAAACAAGCGGGGATTACACAACCGTTCTTGCTTGGAACACTAAACAATATATCATCATTTCTCAATTCATCGTAATCATTCTCATCTTCTCAAAAACTCCTTAAAGAAATACTTTATAGCTCACCATTCGCTAATTTTCATCCACAACCTTCCAATCTAAGTCACTGGCTCTAAACCCATAACAATTAACCTTTTCAATTCACTTATTGTGTTTTTTCCTTGATTCAAAGCCTAAATACTAGCTAAGAGGTCTTAAACAAGAGTTACAAAAGCTTTCAAGCTTGCCGAGAAGGTAAAACAGTTAAAAACAGGATTTTTAGGTGAAAAACAGGGCTTGTGCGTATGCACAGGGTTGTGTGCGTACGCACGCACCAGAAGGCTTTCCAGACCTATGCGTACGTACAGAGGTGTGCATGGGCACACATGACAGATTTTTAAATTTTCTGCAATGTCACATAATTTAGATTGTTGACACCAATTTCCAACGTTCATATCTTTCTATACAAAATTTTGATTTATACAAAATCCATACCGTTTTAAAGCTCTTTAAATTATCTTTAATTTGATACAAAATTCAATCAATTTCAAAAACTGTAACTCAAGATATGATCCGCCCAAAATCCATTTTTACCAAAAATCTTTAAACCTCAAATTTACCAAATCCTCAACCTTAAACCAAGAGTTCATTACCCAAAACAGCACTCAAGCCATTCCACACATATCCACAAACTTCCATTCATCTCAACAACATATCACCTCTCTAAACCATCCAAGTATTCCACAATATATTATCAAAACCTATAATTATCATCAACTAACAACAAACATCAATAACCAATACAAATCCTCATCAACATCAATAATCATCACCAAACAATATCTAATATTAACCAAATCCATCATAATCTAATATCTAACATTAACCAAATCCATCATAATCTTTATTTCTCAAATTTATCCTCATAAAACTCACATCCTTCACCAATTGTCATCAACATCAATATTCATACTTCTCATCAATTAACCTCAACATTAGCAAGCCTCATAAATACATCATTATCATCATTCATCCTCAAATTATACAATTATCATTATCATCATCCCAATTCCATAAGTTTTCATTCATTCAACACAACACCACCACAACATCGATCATCAACATCATTCATCAACAACCATCAATATATAATATCACTCCTCAACCATATCCATTCCATACAACATTATATCAACCTCTAAATCATAATTCACATTCAATTAACATATACATTCAATACAATCCTATCTTAAGGTTAACTAGCTTAAGGTCCATGACATTACATATTACATAAAGGAAACTGAATCCATACCTTAGCCAATTCTCAAAAAATACCAAACACCAAAATGAAGCCACCAAGCTTGATCCAAAAGCCTTAAACCAACTCCAACAAACACCAAAACTCAATCTAACATCATACAACATAACACCATCAAACCTAGGGTTCACAAAAATAACTAAACACAAGGGTTTAGTGAGACCTTACCTTACCCAATGAGATTAGGGGCAAAACCCAACAATATTCCAATGCTAGATCACCCCTAAACAAACAAAATCACAAAATCTACTCAAAAACCAAATGTAAAATTGTGAAATCACTTAGGGCAAAAATCTAGAGCAGGAAATGTAAGTTCTTACCATCAAAGCTTGGTTGGAAATGACGGGCTCGGCAAGAGCGACGCGTGGTTACAAATGGCTCGTCAATCAGAGCTCTAAATCAAAAGTTATAGAGCTTTGAAGGAGGAGATGAATAGTAACCAAATCCTCTTCTCCTCTCTTCTCAACTCAGCGCCCTTTCTTGTTTTCTTGGTGAAAATGAGCTGAATGCTCATTAGTTAGTACTTATATATGTTGGGCTTGGACTCCACTTGGATTCGGTCCAACCCGTTAGCGTTTTAGGTTCGTTTAATCAATTTTGGACCAAAACCTTTAGAATTAGTACCCGATTTTCAACTTTAAATTATTTTGTCTTTCCAAAACAATTTATTTAATTTTTAAAATCTTATTTTTCTCAATATGCGGTACCGAACAGACTAGAGCCGGTACTGTTAGTTTAAGTGCCGGTACGTATTTTTACAAAAACTTTTCATAAAAGATACATTTTCCCACTCAAGAAAATTAATTGAATTCAAATTTCATCTTTTATTTTCAAAATATCATTTCTATATTTTTGAACCTATTCCGGGTGATTAAATTATTATTTTATTAAAATGGTTATTCCGGTTCTTACACATCGTCCGTCGCGTCCTCATTGTCGGCGTTCTTGCTCCCTCTCCCTCATACTCTGCTTATTGCATACTGATCAGAATCATACCAAAAGTAATGGTTGTTGTCTTGCTCTTTTTTTGTTCATTTGTTGTTCAGAGATATCTCTTCCCTCCTTTGCTTGGTTAGATCAGTATGATTTAGTTTATTCATTCAAGATCTTACTTGTTTTTTTTTTTTGTGCAGAATCATTTAGTTGGGCATTTTATTAAATTGGGGATATCTATGCAGAACCATATATGCTCGGGACAATGACTGGGTAGAGATTGCAGTACTTGTTTTTATTGGTTGTTATTTTAATTAGTAGGTTGTAGTTCCAATTCTTATTCGTTGTTGAATTGATGTATTAACTTGTTTTGTTAACCTGTTTTGATTTTTAGGTTGTTGTGTTATTTTAGAGATTTCGATAACTTGTTAATTTGATAAATTGTTCTTGTTGTGGTTTGTTGTTCTTGATCTTTATTTTATTATTGTTGTTTTGATCTTAATTTATGTTGTTGATCTTAATTCATTATTTTTGTCATTGAATTGCTGTTAACTAACTTTGTTATTGTTTAGATGATAGTACATGATATGAAAATTAGAAAATATTTTTTGAATTATGAAACTCTAGACAATGAAAAACACTTACCAGGTTTTTTGATGTTGAACTATTTATCCGTTGTGGCCCGGTACTAAAATCAAACAGTTTTTTGTCCATTTTTTATGACCATCAATATTATTTTGATAAACCACTATTTTATGGTCTATCTTGTGCTCAATTGAGTGATTTTTATCAAGTCTTTGCACACTTATTCATACTAATTACATGTTTTACAATTCCTTCCCAAAATTTTCTCTATGATTGAAAACTTCCTTTATAGAGTCTTTAATTTGTGTATTTTAATTATCTCTTATTACCATTTGATGCTGTGATATGTGCGTTAAGTGATTTCAGAGATTACAGTGCAGGAATGGCTCAGAGGATGGAAAGGAAGCATGCAAAAGTGGAAGGAATACAAGAAACTGAAGGAATTGCCAAAGCTGTCAACCTGACCTCTTCACACTCAAACAGTCATAACTTGAGCTACATAGGTTCAAATGATGCGGTTTCAGTTGCGTTGGAAAGATAACATCCGGGGCTTCGATTTGATATATAATTTACTATAGTGGCCGTACAGCACACGGATGCATTGCAGTGACGAAAATCAACGTGGCAGATTTCGCCCTCAGCAATTTCTGGGCTATTTCCGGCCCAGTTTCAAGCCCAGAAAATACAGATTAAAGGCTGCAAAGTGGAGGAATAAAGGGAAACAACTCATAATTCACTTTTCATAATTTAGATGTAGTTTTTAGAGAGAGAGGTTCTGTCCTCTCTCTTAGGATTTAGGATTAGGATTCCTCTTAAAGGAATTAGGATTTCATCTTCTTCAATCAGAGGTTCAATGTTCCTTTTATTTATTTTCTCAATTTAGTTTATGAACTCTTTATGTTTAGATTTATTTTCTATTTAATACAATTTGAGGTATTTCAGATTCGTGATTGTTTTATTCTATTTATGATACTTTCAATTTAAATTAGATTTATTTTCCCTTTTGGCTTTGGTTAAGTAATTGGTAACACTTGAGTTATCAAACTTAGCTGTTGATTGAAATTGGAATTACTGATTGATTTGGATCACACTAAATCTAGTCCTTCCATAGGGATTAACTAGGACTTGAGGATCAAGCTAATTAGTCTACTTAACCTTCCTTTGTTTACTAAAGGCTGACCAAGTGGGGTTAAAACCCAATTCTCATCACACCTGATAAGGATAACTAGGATAGGAATTCCAGTTCTCATACCTTGCCAAGAGTTTTTCAATTATTAATTTATTTCCCTTGCAATTTATCTTCCTTGCTGAATATTTCAAAAAACCCAAAAAATATACAATTTTCCATAACCAATAATATACACACCTCCCTGCAATTCCTTGAGAAGACGACCCGAGGTTTGAATACTCGGTTATCAATTTTATTGGGTTTGCTTTAAGTGACAACCAAAACTTTTGTACGAAAGAATTTTCTGTTGGTTTAGAAACTATACTTACAACGCGATTATATTTGTGCAATTCTTTACCGATAGAAATCCGATCGTCAAAATGGCGCCGTTGCCGGGGAATTGCAAACGTGTGCCTTATTATTGGTTATTGTAAATATTTTTCTTGTTTGTTTTCTTTGCTTTGATCTAAAAATTTTAAGTTTGGTGTCATTTTATTATTTTTTCTCTTTCCTCATTAATTTCAAAAATATATTTTCTCTTTATTTTAATTGATTTTTTTTCCAAAAATTACAAAAAAAATTCAGATTTTTATTTTAAAATTTTTATCTTATCTTATCTTAGTTTTAAATTTCAAAATTCAATTTTTTTTTTCAAAAATCATATCTTTTTCAAAATCTTATCTTATCTTATTTCAAAAAATCAAATTTCAAATTTCAATATTTAAATTCCAAAATTCAAAAATTCAAATTTCAAAATTTAAATTTAAAATTTTAAAAATCAAACTTTTTCAAAATTTAAACCTTTTTCAAATTTTTATCTTGTATTGTTGTCAGTGTTTCTAGTTTTAGGAGTTTATTTTCATTAATTTTTTTATTAGTTTTTATTTTTATTTTCTCTCACTTCTATGAACTCTCACCCCTTTGGCTATGAGTCTGGTTATAATTATGTTGCAGGAAGAGGAGATTATAATGACAACATGCACCATGGTTAGAACAATCAAAGATGGGAGGAGCCACAAGAATTTGATCAACCCTCATGGCAACAACCACCTCCAATGGACTATCAACAACCGTTCTATGATGCATATCGAGGCAATGGCTATGGTGAGTGCTCTTTTGATTAACAACAACCACCACCATATGTCCATGAACCCCCTCCTCAACATGACTTTGGACCACCATACTCACAAGCCCCTTTCCACCATTCACCTCCATATGACCTTAACCCGTATCCACCATACCAACCACCTTATAAGCCAAATGAACCATACATAGAACCACCCCCATTCCAACACAATTACTCTTATGAACCACCACCTCAATATACACCATCTCCTTATCATTAGCAAGATGAATCACCTTCCTACCATGAACCCTTTCTCCCAGCAAATGAACCCTCCTATCCACCCCAAACCTCCATGGAAAACATACTTACCTCTCTCATTTATCTCATCTCTAAACTTCAAAATCTTATATCCCAAATTGGATCACCAAATACCTTCAACAATCAACCCTCAAGCTCTAGTGCACTTCCTTTTCAACCACAGAATGACCTCTCCATCCCATCACCACCATCCATGGAAGAGCACCCACATCCACCAATCCAAGAGCAACATGATCCCAATGATATTATTGACATGGAACAAGAAAGAGGGGATCATCTTCACGAATCCATACTTCATAAGGAGCTAGAGGAGGCACTAAAGGTGAAGGTAGAAGAGACCTTTGCAGATGAAGGAGTAGTTGAAGGGAGTTGTCATAGAAAAGAAATCATCAAGGAGGAATACGATTTTATACTTAGGAAAAAGTGGTTGCAGACTTAGGAGATGCTGAACCTCCATGGGAAGGTCAATTTATAGAGCCTCCTTCAAAGACGATTGAAATTGATGCTGAGGAAGGTGTACAACCTCCAAGGCATATCCTGGTTGAAGACTTGGAAGAGGTTGCTCAAGAGATGGAGATTCAAGAAGAAGAGGCACAACCTCCCATGCCCTTGGTGAGCAATGAATAAGAGATTGAATTAGAAGAAAGCTACCAAGAGGAAGAGGTTGATATTGAAGAAGCTTGCAAAGATGTGGAAGTTGTCAAAGAAGAGCACAAGGGAGTGGAGCTTGAAAGTTCATTAGAGACACCTCTCCCAAGGCCATTACCGTCCAACACAACATTCAAGTGGGTAAAATTCTTATCCTTGACCTTTACCTTCCCACTTGAATATGGGCTACTGGAGACAGATGGTCAACTTAGAGCTCTTTGTGGCATCAAGAGTAAGAGGAAGATGGTTAGTGGTGGGCAACACAATCCTAGGTTCATTATGGTTGGTATCTCAAAGTCTACATGCAAGGGTTGGTACAAATCTCAATTGAATGGGTCTAGGAAGCTGTTTGGATGCCTTAGTGAGAATTCGGATTGCTTACCACCCGGATGGAATCATGATGATCCACTTCAAGATGGGTGCAGAAACAATATTTGGGATCCAGGCATATATGAGGATCAAATTTGGGAGCTCAAAGCTTGTGAAGAACTCCATTAAAGCTTGAAGAATTTACTTGGTATTGATAGAGCTTATTGGAAGTCCAAGCATTGGTGGAAGTTTCAGGATGAGTTCAAGCACAAGCCACCATGACAAGGAGCTCACCAAATGTCCAACTTAAGGACTTTAACTAAAAGTGCTAGGTGGGAGACAACCCACCATAGTATGATTGTCCCTTTTTCAGTTTTAATTCTAGTCTGTTTTGTTTATTTTTGAGTTTTGATTGGACCTGTAATCATGCATAACATTCATATTAGCATTGCATTCTGCATTTTGCATTAAAAAATGCACGCGACGCATTCGAGTCACAAGTGCATTAGAAAGAAGAGAAAAGTGAACAGAAAGTCACTCGAAAGCGTGGCTGGAGGCGTGCCTCAGGCACAAATATGCCCACGCGACCGCATCGCTGACGCGTTCGCGTCGTTTGTGAAATAGCCTCCCCATGCGTCTGCGTCACCCACACGAATGCGTGGCCCTGTCAAATCAACGTAAATGGGTGCATGGCAGAGAGTTATGATGGAGTAGGGCTGGACTCGTGCTAGAAGCACAAGCCCTACCACGCGAACGCGTGCCTCATGCGTCCGCATAAAAAATGGCCATTCACGCGATTGCTTCACCCACGCGAACGCGTCACTCAGATTTTTGGCAAAATGAGTTTGAAACAGAGAGTTGCGCGAACGCGAGGCTGCACTCGCGCCAATCGCACAAAGCAGGCTACGCGATTGCGTGACCCACGCGTCCGCGTCACCTGACCTTATCGCACACCACGCGACCGCGTCACTCACGCATCCGCGTCGCCTGCGCCGCGCAACTTATCCAGATCAGTGCCAATTATCTTATCTTTTCTTTTCTAATCCTAATTTCTTCTCTCTTTTCTTCTTTCTTCTTTCTTTCTTACTTTATCTCTTTAACCTCTCATCCCTCTTCACTTCAATTCTATTTTACTTAATTTATTTGCATATTTCATTCATTGCATTTTAATTTTGTGCATATTTTTCTTTTTTTTCTAAATTTATTATTTTTCCATTGGTGCTACTTGTTCATATTTAACAGTTGCGTATTTTCTGGTATTATTTTGGTGCCCAGTGACTTGTTTTACACTGTTGGGTAATATTATTTAAGTCAATGCTAATCTTTTATGATACTTGTATTAATTTTGCATTAACATGAATTTATATTGTCTTGCATTACCCACACTCTTTGCCCCTATGTTGCAACTTTTGCACCACTTGTATGCCATGTGCTTCTTTTGTTTTCTCACTTGCATGTTGTAGCTACCATGTAATTGAGACCCTCATTATTTGGCATTAACCGAACCATACTTTATTTATTTTCTTATCTATTTCTGGGTTACTTTTCTTTTTTTCCTCTTCTTTCAGGCTGGCCACCGAAGAAGAAAAACGGAAAACTTCTCAAAGGGGCAACAACCAAGTCTATCTGCACAACCTTTGGAGAAAAGCGTCAGTTGGAGCAACTCGTCCACTTGCACATCCAAGCATGCATCGAGGACGGTGCAATCTTTAAGTGTGGGGAGGTCGATACCGACTTCCATGGGTTAGCAATTTCCTATTTCAACACCAATGTTTATTTTTCTTTGTTAAATTAGTTGTTGCATTTGCATGTTGCATATATAAAAAAAACGAGAAAGAGGCATGCGATGCGACAGCGTTGCTAACGCGTCCGCGTCATATGTGCCCTAGAAAGAAAAGCAAATTTTATAGAGAGTCACGCGAAAGCGCGGCTGGAGGTATGCCTTTGGCACAAATAGATCCACGCGACCGCATGCCCGACACGTCCGCGTCATGTGGAAAAAATGTCTCCCACGCGTCCACGTCAACCACGCAAACGCGTGCCCTGAAAATCGACATAAGAAAGGGTGTATGGCAGAATGTTAGGCTGGAACGGGGCTGGAATGGTGCCAGACGCACAAGCCCTACCACGCGGACGCGTGGGCCACGCGTCCGCGTCATTTTTTAAAGTATGGCCACTCACGCGATCGCGTCCACCACGCGAACGCGTCGCCCTGAAATTTGGCAACAATGAGTTTTGAATAAAAAGTTGCGGAAATGCAAGGCTGCCCTTGCGCCACTAGCACAACTCATGTCACGCGTCCGCGTCACTTCATATAAGCACTATTCACGCGAACGCGTGACCCACGCGTCTGCGTCGCCTGCGCCGCACAACTTATCCAGATCAGCCAAAATATCTTATCTTTTCTTCCCCAAATCCTAATTTTTCTTCCCCCTTCTTCCTTCTTCCTTCTTTCTCACTTTCTACCTCCTCTTTCTCACCACCATCATCAAGGTCTTTTCTTTTCTTCTTCCCTCTTTACTTTTCTATTCTTATTCTTCTTTTTATGTTTTCTTCTTCTTTTTCTTTTTACTTTCATTATCTACGCTTTCTTTTTCTTTCTTTTTCTTTCTTTTTCTTTTAATTGGTGTTAGAAATTTATTTGGGTCATTATTCTCTATATTTTTCTTGTGGATTATTAGGAATTGTTTGACAATTATATATTACTTTTTATAAGGTTTCCTGCATGTTCAATTTAATACTTTCCACAACTTAATTCCTATGCATGCTATGTGTTTGTGAAAACGCCCGTATGGCATTGTGCACTATTTTTAGATTTCTTTTATTCTACTCTTCTAAATGCTTGCTTTTCACAAAACCCTTTTTATATTTTATTAATTAAATTTAATTGTTATTACAAACATATTGTTAGTTTGAAAGACTTGGTAATCTAACTTGGACCTCTTTCCCTTTCAGGATGGCCACCAAGAAAGAAAAGGAGAAAGCTACTCCCAAACCACCAGCAAGGAGAGGAACAAAAAGAGCATCAGTGGCAGAGCCATCGTTAACTGCAGTTAAGCCCTCAACAAAAAGAATTAAGAGGATTATAAAGGTCGATGAAAAAGAGAAAGCCTTCCCAGCAAAGGATACTGCGCAATTTCCCAACTGCTACTGTGAGCAGATGTTCCCTATCATGGCAGAAAGGAATTACAACAACGAATACCTTCTTATCCTCCCGACCCGTATTGCTAAATTTGTTGAGCCGTGAATTGAGAAACGACAATGGGGATTCCTACAAAGACAGCCACGGCAGGTTAATCTTTCATGGGTAGTTGAATTCTACTCCAATTTCCACTTGCCAACCCTACAGCATATCTTTTGTCCGTCAGAAGCAAGTCCCCATTACTTGACTTTCCTCTACCTAGTAAAGAAAAACTAAGTAGAAACAACCTTCAATTATCAATTGATCTTGGGAGAACTCCAACAAGGATAGAACTTCTGATTAATCTACTCCCGGTCAAGTTAGAGAACTACTCTATCATCATGAATGTAAACTTCACAAAATAAAAAAAGGAAATAAAGAAAGACATGATAAACAATAATCAAAAAGATCAATTAAAAATAAAAATAGTTCTTGTATTAATAAGTTCTAAAAGTAATTGATAAACCACTATTTTGTGGTTTATCTTGTGCTTAATTGAGTGGATTTTATCAAACTTTCATACACTTATTCATACTATTTGTATGGTTTTACTTTTTCGTTCCTGATTTTGTGCTATGATTGAAAACATGCTTCTTTGGCCTTTAAATTTGCTATCTTTAAATCTCTCTTATTACCATTCGATGCCTTGATATGTGTGTTAAGTAATTTCAGAGATTACAGGGCAGGAATGGCTTAGAGAATGGAAAGGAAGCATGCAAAAGTAGAAGGAATACAAGAAACTGAAGAAACTGCTAAAGCTGTCAGCCTGACCTCTTCGCACTAAAATGATCATAACTTGAGCTACAGAGGTCCAAATGATGCGGGTCCAGTTGCGTTGGAAAGCTAACGTTCGGGGCTTCAATTTGAAGACTTAGGAGATGCAGAACCTCCATGGGAAGGTCAAGTCATAGAGCCTCCTTCCAAGACGTTTGAATTTGATGTTGAAGAGGGTGTACAACCTCCAAAGCATATCATAGTTGAAGACTTGGAAGAGGTTGATCAAGAGATGGAGATTAAAGAAGAAGAAGCACAACCTCCCATGCCCTTGGTGAGCAATGAGGAAGAGATTGAATTGGAAGAAAGCTACCAAGAGGAAGAGGTTGATATTGAAGAAGCTTGCGAAGAGGTGGAAGTTTTCAGAGAAGAGCACAAGGGAGTAGAGCTTGCAAGTTCATTAGAAACACCTCTCCCAAGGCCATTACCGTCCAACACAACATTCAAGTGGGTAAAATTCTTATCGTTGACCTTTACTTTCCCACTTGAATATGGGCTACTAGAGACGGATGGTCAACTTAGAGCTCTTTGTGGCATTAAGAGTAAGAGGAAGATGGTTAGTGGTTGGAGTTGTCAAGCAAGGTTCAACATGGTTGTGTGCTCAAAGTTTAAGCGCAAAGGTTGGTGTATAGCTCAATTGAATGGGTCTAGGATGTTGTTTGGCCGCTTCAGTGAGAATTTAGACTGCTTGCCACCCGGATGGAACAATATTGCTCAACAAGAAGACGGGTGCAAAAGCAAGATTTGGGACCCCAGAATTCAGTCTAGCAATCAATACTCTTGGGGCCTTGTCACTTGCTTTAACTTGCTTGAAGGCTTTCTGCGCCTAGTTTGGGATCCCGGAGGCTACAGGAATTCCAAACATTGGTGGAGATTTTTGGATGAATACAAGCACAAGCCACCATAATAGGGAGCTCATCAAATGTCCAACTTAAGGACATTAACCAAAAGTGCTAGGTGGGAGACAACCCACCCTAGTATGATCATTTCATTCTCAATTTTATTTAGTTTTGTTTGTTTTTGAGTTTTATTTTATTTTATTGAACCTGGAATTATTCATAACATCTGCATCAGCATCTGCATACTGCATTCTACATTTTGCATAAAAAACAACGCACGTGACGTGTAAGCATCGCTAACGCATCCGCGTCACAAGTGCATTAGGAAGAAAAGGAAAGTGAGCAGAAAGCCACGCGAAGGCATGGCTGGAGGCGTGCCTTAGGCACAAATACGCCTACGCGACCGCGTCGCTGACGCGTTCGCGTCGTTTGCAAAATAGCCTCCCCACGCGTCTGCATCACCCACACGAACGCATGGTCCTGTAAAATCGACGTAAAAAAGGTGTTTGGAAGTAAGTTGAGCTGAAATTTGGCTGGACTCGTGCTAGAAGCACAAGCCCTACCACGCAGATGCGTGCCCTAATCGTCCGAGCCATTTTTCAGAAAAAGGCCAACCACGCGATCGCGTCCCCCACGTGACCGCGTCACCCTAAAATTTGGCAAAATGAGTTTCAAACAGAAAGTTACGCGACCGTGAGGCTGCCCTCGCGCTAATGGCGCAAATCACTCCATGCGAACGTGTGACCCATGCGAATGCGTGACCCACGCGAACGCGTGACCCACGCGTCCGCGTCACTTCATAGAAGCGCTATCCGCACAACTGCGTCACGCGCGCGTTCGTGTCGTCTGCGACGCACAGCTTATCCAGATCAGCCAAGATATCTTTTCTTTTCTTCTCCAAATCTAAATCTTTTCTTTCCCTTCTTATTTCTTTCTTCCTCCTTTCTTACTTTCTTTTTCTTTTTCCATTGGTGTTAAAATTCTCTTCTTCAACTATTGCATCTTTTCTTGCATTATTCTGGTGCTTCATGACTTGTTCTATTCTGATTGGGTATTATTATTCATAAGTCAATGCTAATTTTTATAATACTGATATTCCTTTTGCATTGATATGCACTTACACTATCTTGCATTACCCACACTCTCTTCCCCATTGTTGCAACTTTTGCACTATTGATATGCAATTTGCTTCCCCTATTTTCTCACTTGCATGTTGTAGCTACCATGTAATTGAGACCTTTATTGTTTGGCATTGACACCCATATTTTATTTATGTT
This sequence comes from Arachis duranensis, assembly GCF_000817695.3. Lineage (NCBI taxonomy): Eukaryota > Viridiplantae > Streptophyta > Magnoliopsida > Fabales > Fabaceae > Arachis > Arachis duranensis. Next base: position 48,181,152 of record NC_029780.3, read on the forward strand.
CTTTTCTTTATTTCTGGGTTACTTTTCTTCCTTTTCCTTTTCTTTCAGGATGGCCACCGAGAGGGGAAAGGAAGAACTTCTATATGGGGAGACAGGCAAGTCAATCTGCACAATCTATAGAGAAAGGCATCAGTTGGAGCAGCCCGTCCACTTGTACATCTTAGCATGCACCGAGGACGGTGCAATCTTTAAGTGTGGAGAGGTCGATACCGATCTTTATGGGTTAGTTATTCTCTTCTCAACACTAATGTCTTATTTTCTTCCTTTGTTCATTGTTGCATTGCATGTGTAGCTGATTGTTTGCATTTAAATACTACTTGGTTGAAAAATAATAAGTTTATTTTAAGACCCTATTTTTGAAAAATTTCACTAATTTAAATTGAAAATTTTGTGTTAAACTTGTTTGGAAGTTGTATTTGGAACATAGTTAAAAGCTAGAACACACAACCTGTGAGATTTTGAGCTTATTTATATGGTTACATTATTTAACCATAAATATTTTATTCTCTTGTGTTTTCTTCTCTATGATTGCAATCTTTGCTTTGTTCTATTCTATATGTCCATTATTTAGTGTATTTACATGCTTGCATATGATTGAGGCCATTACTTGTTTTTGCTCACTTATCCCAAATAAGCCTACCCTTTTATGTCACCCTTGTTAGCCACTTTGAGATTTTTAGTCCCCTTCTATTTTATAACCACATTACTAGACTTAAGCAGAAAAACAAATTAAAAATCCCAAGTTGAATCCTTAGTTAGCTTAAGATAGATATTTATATAATTTAAGTATAGGGAATTTTATGGGAACATGGGATGATAGAAAAAAAGGAATTAAATTGAATAAGTTATTTCAAAATTTGGGAAGCATGCTCATGTGAAATCAAAATAATTAAATTACCATGTGCATTGAGATAAAAAAATTAAATAAGGGGATACAAAAATTACCCCAATGCAAAATAAAAAGAACCAATGCATATGGGACAAAATTCAAAAATAAAATTGGTGCATGCCTGGACCTTCATCACTTATGTATTTTCAACGGTGGAGTTTCTGCACACCATAGATTAAGGGTGTGGAGCTCTACTATACCTCAAGTTTCAATGCAATTACTACTATTTTCTATTCAATTTGACTTATTCCTATTCTAGATATTCGTTGCACTTCAACATGATGAATGTGATGATCCGTGACACTCATCATCATTCTCACCTATGAACGCGCGTGACTGACAACCACTTCCATTCTACCTTAGACCGGGCGCATATCTCTTAGATTCCTTAATCAGAATCTTCGTGGTATAAGCTAGAATTGATGGCGGCATTCATGGGAATCCGGAAAGTCTAACCTTGTCTATGGTATTCCGAGTAGGATTCCGGAATTGAATGACTGTGACGAGCTTCAAACTCGCGATTGCTAGGCGTGATGACAAACACAAAAGAATCAAGGGATTCTATTCCAACATGATCGAGAACCGACAGATGATTAGCCGTGCTGTGACAGAGCATTTGGACCATTTTCACTGAGAGGATGGAATGTAGCCATTGACAACGGTGATGCCCTACATACAGCTTGCCATAGAAAGGAGTGATAAAAAAAACTAGAAGGAAGAAGTAGGAAAGCAGAGATTCAGAAGGAACACAGCACCTCCATACACCTATCTGAAATTCCCACCATTGGATTACGTGAGTAACTTTATCTTTATTTCCTGTTAATTTATTATTATTATTCGAAAAACCAATAACCTCTTAATTTAGTTAAATCCGCCTGACTGGGATTTACAAGATTACCATAGCTTGCTTCATACCAACAATCTCTGTGAGATCGACCCTTACTCACGTAAGGTATTACTTGGACAACCCAGTACACTTACTGGTTAGTTGTGCGGAGTTGTGACAAAGTGTGATTTATGTTTGAGAGCACCAAGTCTTTGGAGCCATTGTTGATGATCACAATTTCGTCCACCAGTGGCTCCAACTGACGCTTTTCTCCAAGGATTATGCAGATGGACTTGTTTGTCTCCCCATTTAGAGATTTCCCTTTCCCTTCTTTGGTGGCCATCCTGAAAGAAGAGGAAAAGAAGAAAAGTAACCTAGAAATAAAGATAACAAAATAAATAAAGTATGGGCGGGTTAATGCCAAATAATAAGGGTCTCATTTACATGATAGTGGTGCATGAAATTGTGATACACAATGGCGCCAACAACTTGGTACGCACAATTGTAATCTCACTCTTTTTCACAACTTCACACAACTAACCAGCATGTGTACTGGTTCGTCCAAGTAATAAACCTTACGTGAGTAAAGGTCGATCCCACGGAGGTTGTCGGCTTTAAGAAAGCTATGGTCACCTTGTAAATCTCAGTCAGGTGGATTCAAATGGTTATGGAGTTTTAATAATTAAAAAGATAAATAAAACATAAAGTAAAGATAGAGATACTTAGGTAATTCATTGGTAAGAATTTTAGATAAGTGCATAGAGATGCTTTATTCCTGTTGAATCTCTGCTTTCCTACTGCCTTCATCCAATCCTTCATACTCCTTTCCATGGCAAGCTGTATGTTGGGCATCATCGTTGTCAATGGCTACTTCCTGTCCTCTCATTGAAAATGGTCCAATGCGCTGTCACCGCAGGGCTAATCATCTGTCGGTTCTCGATCATGTTAGAATAGAATCTAGTGATCCTTTTGCGTCTGTCACTACGCCCAACACTCGCGAGTTTGAAGCTCGTCACAGTCATCCCTTCCCAGATCCTACTCAGAATACCATAGACAAGGTTTAGACTTTCCGGATCTTAGGAATGGCCGCCAATAATTCTAGCTTATACCACGAAGACTCCGATCTTTCGGAATGGAGGCTAAGAGATATACGCTCGATCTAACGTAGAACGAAAGTGGTTGTCAGGCACGCGTTCATAGGTTGAGAATAGTGATGAGTGTCACGGATCATCACATTCATCATGTTGAAATGCAAGCGAATATCTTAGAACAAGATTAAGCTTGAATTGAATAGAAAATAGTAGTAATTGCATTAATACTCGAGGAACAGCAGAGTGGGTGATTTTGTGCCTTGGCACAGTGCCCGCACCAGGCCAGCACAACTTTCGGCCTAACACATTTTTACGCCGATTTGTAGGGTCACGCATACGCGTGGATGACTCGTACGCGTGGAAGGCTGATATTGCAATTGACACGGACGCGTCAGGGACGCGTTTGCGTGGGCGTGTTTGTGGCTGAGGCACGCCTTCAGCAACGCTCCCGCGTAACTCGCTGTAAGGTTTAGCATTGCATGTAACGCGTGCGTGTGGTCCACGCACGCGCGTTGGACGCGTTTTTTTTTGGAATATATGCAAAATGTAGAATGCAGTATACAGATGCTAATGCAAACATTATGAATAACACTAATAAAATAAAAATAAAAAAATCAAAGGAACGATTATACCATGGTGGGTTGTCTCCCACCTAGCACTTTTAGTTAAAGTCCTTAAGTTGGACATTTGGGGAGTCCGTTGTTATGGTGGCTGGTGCTTGAACTCATCCAGGAATCTCCACCAATGTTTGCAATTCTAATATCTTCTGGGATTCCAAACTAGGCACATAAAGCCCTCAAGCAAGTTAAAGCAGATGACTAGGCCCCAAGATTGTTGATTGCCAGAATAAATTTCGGGGTCCCAGATCTTACTTTTACTCCCGTCTTCTTGTTGATCATCATGATTCCATCCGGGTGGCACACAATTTAAATTCTCACTGCCAAACAACTTCCTAGACCAATACAATTTAGTATTCTTCCAACCATGATACTTCAGCCGTGAGCTTCCTACCACAATGAACCTAGGATTGTGTTACCAACCACTAACCATCTCCCTCTTACTCTTATAGCCACAAAGAGCTCTAAGTTGCCCATCTGTCTCAAGCAAAGCATACTCAAGTGGGCTAATTAAGCTCAGAGATGAGAGATTTACCCACTTGAATGAAGGGATGGATGGTGATGGCTTTGGGGGAGAAGTCTCCAACAATTTTGGCAAGGTGATTTGCAACTCCGTTCCCTTGAGTTCTTCCTTGACAACTTCCACCTCTTTGCAAGCTTCTTCAATATCAACCTCTTCCTCTTGGTAGCTTTCTTCCAATTCAATCTCTTCTTCATTGTTCACCAAGGGAATAGGAGGTTGGCTTTTTCTTCTTTAATCTCCATGTTAAGTCCAATGGGAGAGGATTTAAATGTAGATAAGAATTCATCAATGAATGACTATATCTCTTGATCATCCCCTTCAAAGTCTTCAACCATGATATGCCTTGGAGGTTCTACACCCTCCTCAACATCAATTGCAAATGTCTTAGAAGGAGGCTTTATGACTTGAGTTTCCCATTGATGCATGAAAACTTGTCTCTCAACAAATTTTTCTTCGGCAAGTATATCGAATTATCATCAAGTAAAAACTCACAATAGAGTGAGGTCAAATCCCACAGGGAGATTGGTCAAGCAACTTTAGTTGGAAGAATATGCTAGTTGAGCTAAATAGAGTGTAGTTAATGTTGCAGGAAATTAAATGGCGGAAAAGTAAGTTGCAGGAAATAAAGTGCAGAATCTTAATTGGGGAATCGGGGAGATGAACATGGAAATAAATGGCAGAAAGTAAAGAGAATGGGTAAGATAAGAGATGGGGAATTCATTAGGCTCAGGAGATGTTGCATTCTCCGGATCAAGTTCATTTTCATCTCTTCCTCAATCAATGCATCTATTGATCTCCTTGGCAATCTTAGGTGATTGGATCCCAATTCCTTGGCAATTCAATCTCTCTAAGCTTGAACAATTGCTCAATTCATTAGTGACAAGACTCAAAAAGAATCTCATACCATATGGTGTTCAAGCCCTCTTGGTGTGCCTTGAACACCAAACTTATCATGTACTATATGCTGCATGTAGGGATTCTTATATTGTTTGTCAAAGTTGATTTAGAATCCATGAAATTTGCTTTATTACTGCTATTAGAGATTAAAGTGTAAAACAAACTGACAAATGCAACAGTAAACCACGTGGCTTATAGGGAAATCCCAGTGCAAGAAGAAATGAAAAATCCAACTGAACTAGCACTATCAAAGAATCACTAGACACACTGGAAGTTTCACACTGCTAGTATAGCATGAACAAAAACAGCATCCACTTCACCCTGTCATCATAGTTACACATTTACACAATCAAGCCCATAATATCCAAATAACCAATCACATGAAAAAGAAGTTAGCTCTTTTCATTGCCTTGGACACTGCATTATTTAGATGGCATTTGAAATACTAACATCAGAAACATCAGAAAATACTTCTCCAAAAGCACTTTGTACAACAGCAACAAAGGCATACCTTGGGATAACTGGAGCAAGAACAAGTGCAGGATTTTGGGAGAATGCAGCAGTTTCCGAAGCCGCAGCTACCTTGGCAGCATTTTGATTCAAGACAAGAGCTATTGAAATAGCTCCTCCTCCTCCATTCAGGATAGTACAAAATGCTGTGATAACAAAGCAGCATCTTTTGATCAGTTATTGCAGGTTAAAGATAATAGGAATAATAACTGCAGCACTACTGGGCTTCATAGTATTTTGTTTCCTTTTAATGAACTAAATAGTGCTAATAAGGGAAAAAATTGCTAACATTTCCTATCATTTTATATTAACTTTGCCTATTAAAGTAGTTTTCTGTGCAGAAACATTAGACTTGCTTACCGGTCTTTGTATAATTAATGAGTTGTACAGTAACTTCAGTTTGGTTGTCAATCGCTTGTCTGATTTTTTTTCACAGTTGCTGAATCTGTTTCAAGTCCTTGAAGAAATCTGAATGACCAAGGAGTATCCAAGTTAAAGATAAACTTGACATAGATAATTTCCAGTTAAATCAACCTCCGAATGAAATTTTATAATATTCTAAGATAAAATGCAGAATTTTGTGGAAGTGTGGAATATATGAGTTGTGAACCAACAAAGTGTCAATATAATCAGAAAAGGAAGTTCACCTATGTTTCCATTTCTGTTGTTATTGAACATAGATCAAATTTGATATCTGCCTTTTGCATGTACAAAGCAAATGCTTGCAAGTTATGGATATCTGTCTTATGATATGCTGAACTCCAGGATATTGAACCTATTATATACAAAAGAAATCATAATTGAAAAGTTCACTCCCTCTCAATTACAAACAAAACATTTTGCAATCTTGATGTTAATATTCTCATCCCAACTATAAGCAGCGTATTGTAACACTGTCATACCAGAATTATTTACCAATTCAAGATCATTTTCTGAAATCAATTCCACTAAATACTCCACAAAACCAGTAGATACAAGGAATATAGGATAACTCGATGTAACATTTGTACCTCAGAAGATGAAGAATCGAAGACCCAACCTCCTTCATCAGTATCTAGAGATGCCAGATTACCTTCTTTATTCAAAACAGGCAAACCATGTCCTATTATACCATAAAGGGGTCAACTTATGATAAGAACAAATAACAAAAGTTCTTTTAATTTTTGGACAAAAATTGCAATAAATTGAAACAGCAAAAAATTGTTGTAACGCATAAGAACATCAGTAGAAATGGAAATTAAGAAGAGAAGAAAAAATGAATGAAAAATCAAAGGAAAAAATTAATCAAGAAAAAAATTATGGCCTGCTAATCTCTGTTGGGATGCAAAAGATTCCTAATGAACTGAGCCAGCAACTGAAGATAAGAACAAACTTGAATTTTCTGACGTGCTTCCTTGTGCACTTGAAACTGGATTTGGTCCCTCCATATATAATATTTGACATACCTCTAAACAAAAGATAAAGTAAGAGGTAAGACATAAAACAAGAAGAAGTAAGAGTGTAATACTCTAGAATCCCCAATTTTCGGCTGAACTAGCACATAGCAAAGCTGGCCTTACAATCTGACTGGGCAGAACAAGTCCTTTTCCATCAACACATCATTTCTCATTATAGTAATCCATTGACTCCTCAGCAGTTGGAAAGAACTGCAGCACATTTAATTTGCCAAATCTAAGTAAAACTGAGCAGCATAAAGAGAAAGATGGAGTAAATGTAAAGCAGGTTCATTAAATTTAGAAGAAAATGTTTAGATACTATTCACCTTTAAGAATATGAAATCCATTTTCAAAATACTGTACAGAATCTTCACAGGTAAAAAAAACCCCTTTCAAATGCAGGAATTCTAAGCTGCAATCTCATTCTTGTAAGCTCATCCCTTCGCCTTTCCTAAACACGGTAGCTGAATAGGCAATCAATTAAAACTAGAACCTTAATCATCAGCAATAAATTCTAATCATAAGAGTTGAATCCCAAATCAAATTCAAATAGAAACCCCAATCACAGATTTTTGAAGTCAAACAGGATGCAAGAACATAAATAGCAAGAGAGATAGAGAGAGACCTGGTGAACTGCGGTCCAGCAAACATCTCCGGCTTTCTTGAAAGGTCAAAATTGGCCATAAGAATTAAGAACGTAAAGCAAACAGAACCTTTTTTTTCAAACTCTGCAACCAAGATTACGGGCACTGATGTTACAATTTTATAGCCCTTTACAACAATTACAGCAGCATCAACTGCAAATTTTACTGCAGCTAGAATTGCAACCACAAATCCAAACCATGATGGGACAAATAAACTTTTTCTTTAACAAACCATTTAATTTTGTAACAAATTAATTAAATTCATAAATTTAGAAGCAATCCTCCAGCACCGTTGATTACCCTAAACACAGAATTGGGTATTGGATGGAATCAAAACTATTCAAGTGTTTAGAAAATTTTCGTGATCAAATGGTAAAAAAGAATGTCTTGGCCTTAGATGCCGTGAACAAAACACCAAACAAATTACTCGAATCTAATTAACTAAATACAGTTCAATACAAATGTCACCTGAAAAATAAATAAACATCTTAAAATGTCACCCAAACCAAATACGATTTCAGCTCAAAAATGGCGTATTTGGCTCATGCGTTACTCTCAAATTTCAACATTCTAATTGAAATACAAGAAATAAACAAGACCATAGTTGTTGTGTTTGTGATTACAGAGAAGAAACCGGTTACTAAAATCGGAACCCTAAACCCCTCAAATTTCAGAATCAAATGAAAATTAATACATACCTAATCGACGACGTGAGCACAGAGAGGACGACGAGAAGCGCAGAGATCGACGACGGTATGGGCGGCGCGCGACGATCAGTGCAGGAGGGCGAAGAGGAGCGACGGTTAGTGGTTAGTGGTGAGTGGTGTGTGGCGGTGAGTGGTGAGTGGGGGTGAGTGGTGACTGGGGTGCGATCTTCGCGATGGTGAGGGTTTTCGATTCGCGTGATGCAGGAGGGTTTTCTGAAAGGGTTTTCTTTGCGCGGTGAATGGTGACTCTTGGAGGGTTTTCTTCTCTGAGTGTGAGCTGAGTTTGAGCTGAGGGTTTTCTTCTCTGAACCCTTCACTGAGGAAAGCAAGCGTAAGGAAGAAGAAAATAACCCTTCATTCGAGACCACTGCAAACAGAAGAAGCAGCGAAAACACCGATCACTCTTGGTTTTCTTCTCTGAAAGGTGAAAGGTGAAAGGTGAAGGGTGAAAGGGTTTTCTTCTCTTGGAGGGAAAATTTTCACCGAGTGTGAGCTGAGTGTGCGTCTTATATATTAGGCATCATTTTTAAAATACATCCAAAACTTAACAAATAAGCTACCCTTTAAAAGCGTCTTCTTTGATACCAAAAGTGAACCTATAGATATTAACATATGGCTACACTTTATACGTGATTTCTAAAATACCTAAGACTACACTTTTTAAATGATGCCACAATTGTGTATCTTTTTCTCTTATAAAAAGGCAACATGGAAAAAAGCGTAGCCAAGAATAGGCTACGCTTTTCAAATGTAGCTTAAAAAAGTGTGGCTGAATGGATATTTTTCTTGTAGTGTAATTATATGTGCATGAAATTGTGATCATCAACAATGGATTCAACTTGGTATGCGCGTTTTTAACTCAGCACTTTCTTCACAACCACGCACAACTAACCAGCAAGTGCACTGGGTCATCCAAGTAATAAACCTTACGTGAGTAAGGGTCGATCCCATGGAGATTGTTGGTATGAAGTAAGCTATGGTCATCTTCTAGATCTCAGTTAGGCAGATAATAAATGGTTATGGAGTTTTCGAATAATAATAATAAATAAATAGAAAATAAAGATAGAAATACTTATGTAAATCATTGGTGGGAATTTCAGATAGGCGTATGAAGATGTTGTGCTCCTTTTGAATCTCTGCTTTCCTACTGCCTTCATCCAATCCTTCCTACTCCTTTCCATGGCAAGCTGTATGTAGGGCATCACCGTTGTCAATGGCTACATCCCATCCTCTCAGTGAAAATGGTCCAAATGCTCTGTCACAGTACGGCTAATCATCTGTCAGTTCTCGATCATGCCGGAATAGAATCCATTGATTCTTTTGCATTTGTCATCACGCCCAACAATCGCGAGTTTGAAGCTCGTCACAGTCATTCAATCCCTGAATCCTACTCGGAATACCACAGACAAGGTTTAGACTTTCCGGACTCTCATGAATGCCGCCATCAATTCTAGCTTATACCACGAATATTCTGATTAAGGAATCTAAGAGATATGCGTTCGGTCTAAGGTAGAACGGAAATGGTTGTCAGTCACGCGCGTTCATAATTGAGAATGATGATGAGTTTCACAGATCATCACATTCATCAAGTTGAAGTGCAACGAATATCTTAGAATAGGAATAAGTCGAATTGAATTGAAAATAGTAGTAATTGCATTGAAACTTGAGATACAGCAGAGCTCCACACCCTTAATCTATGGTGTGTAGAAACTCCACCGTTGAAAATACATAAGTGATGGTCCAGGCATGGCCGAATGGCCAGCCCCCAAAATGTGATATGAATTCGAAAATAGGGAGAAGGACTTGGTCTAAGGACTAGGCGTTCAAAGATGTGGTCAAAGACGACTAATACAATAATAAAATGTCCTATTTAAAGTAGACAAGCTACTACGGTTTACAGAAGTAAGTAATTGATGCAGAAATCCACTTTCGGGGCCCACTTGGTGTGTGCTTGGGCTGAGCTTGAGCTTTACACGTGCAGAGGCTTCTTTTGGAGTTGAACGCCAAGTTGTAATGTGTTTTTGGTATTCAACTCTGGTTCGTGACGTGTTTCTGGCGTTCGACTCCAGAATGCAGCATGGAACTGGCGTTGAGCGCCAGTTTACGTCATCAAATCCCGAATAAAGTATGGACTATTATATATTGCTGGAAAGCTCTGGATGTCTACTTTCCAACCCCGTTAAGAGCGCGCCATTCGAATTTCTGTAGCTCCAGAAAATCCATTTCGAGTGCAGGGAAATCAGAATCCAACAGCATCAGCAGTCCTTTGTCAGCCTTCTTATCAGAGTTTTGCTCAGGTCCCTCAATTTCAGCCAGAAAATAACTGAAATCACAGAAAAACACAGAAACTCATAGTAAAGTCCAGAAATGTGAATTTAGCATAAAAACTAATGAAAACATCCCTAAAAGTAGCTAGATCCTGCTAAAAACTACCTAAAAACAATGCCAAAAAGCGTATAAATTATCCGCTCATCACAACACCAAACTTAAATTGTTGCTTGTCCCTAAGCAACTGAAAATCAAATAGGATAAAAAGAAGAGAATATATTATAAAGCTCAAAATATCAATGAATATTAGTTCTAACTAGATGAGCGGGAGTTGTAGCTTTTTGCTTCTGAACAGTTTTGGCATCTCACTTTATCATTTGAAGTTTAGAATGATTGGCTTCTCTAGGAACTTAGAATTTCGGATAGTGTTATTGATTCTCCTAGTTAAGTTTGTTGATTCTTGAACATAGCTACTTTTATGAGTCTTGGCCGTGGCCCTAAGCATTTTGTTTTCCAGTATTACAACCGGATACATAAATGCCACAAACACATGACTGGGTGAACCTTTTTAGATTGTGACTCAGCTTCGCTAGAATCCCCAGTTAGAGGTGTCCAGAGCTCTTAAGCACACTCTTTTTGCTTTGGATCACAACTTTAACCACTCAGTCTCAAGCTTTTCACTTGGACCTGCATGCCACAAGCACATGGTTAGGGACAGCTTGATTTAGCCGCTTAGGCCTGAATTTTATTTCCTTGGGCCCTCCTATCCATTGATGCTCAAAACCTTGGATCCTTTTTACCCTTGCCTTTTGGTTTTAAGGGATATTGGCTTTTTCTGCTTGCTTTTTCTTTTTCTTTCTATTTTTTTCGCCAATTTTTTTTCGCAAGCTTTGTTCTTCACTGCTTTTTCTTGTTTCAAGAATCAATTTCATGATTTTTCATATTATCAATAGCATTTCTCTTTGTTCATCATTCTTTCAAGAGCAAAAAATTTTAAAATTCATACACAACAAGATAAAAAATATGCACTGTTCAAGCATTCATTCAGAAAACAAAAAGTATTGTCACCACATCAATATAATTAAACTAATTTCAAGGATGAATTCGAAACTCATGTACTTCTTGTTCTTTTGAATTAGGAACATTTTTCATTTATAGAGGTGAAGGATTCATGGAATTATTCATAGCTTTAAGAGATAGTTACTACATACTAATGATCATGAACTAGAGACACAAAATATAAGCAAACATATAACATAAAAACCGAAAAACAGAGAAATAAAAACAAGGATGAGTCCACCTCAATGATGGTGGCGCTTTCTTCTTGAAGAACCAAAGATGTCCTTGAGCTCTTCTATGTCTCTTCCTTGCCTTTGCTACTCCTCCCTCATTGCTCTTTGATCTTCTCTAAT
>NC_029780.3:48193005-48199885 GCF_000817695.3 Arachis duranensis
GGAGTGCTCTTGATGTTCTACCCTTAATTGATCCATATTGTAACTCAAATCTTCTAGAGAAGTGTTGAGTTGTTCCCAATAATTATTGGGAGGACAGTGCATCCCTTGAGGCATTTCCGGGATTTCTTGGTGATAAGCTTCCTCATGCGTCTCTTGGGATCCATGAGTGGGCTCTCTTGTTTGCTCCATCCTCTTCTTAGTGATGGGCTTATCCTCCTCAATGGGGATGTCTCCTTCTATGATAACTCCAGCTGAGTAACAGATGGCAAATAAGATGAGGAAAAGCTAGCCTTGCCATGGTGGAAGACTTTTCGGCTATTTTGTAGAATTCAAGGGAGATGACTTCATGAACTTCTACTTCCTCTCCATTCATGATGCTATGAATCATGATAGCCCGATCCACAGTAACTTCGGATCAGTTGCTAGTGGGGATGATGGAGCGTTGGATGAACTCCAACCATCCTCTAGCCACAGGCTTGAGGTCCAGTCTTCTTAATTGATCCGGCTTACCTTTGGAGTCTATTTTCCATTGAGATCCTTCAACACATACGTCCATAAGGACTTGGTCCAACCTTTGATCAAAATTGACCCTTCTTGTGTAGGGGCGTGTATCTCCTTGCATCATGGGCAAGTTAAACGCCAACCTTACATTTTCTGGACTGAAATCTAAGTATTTTCCCAGAACCATTGTAAGATAATTCTTTGGATTTGGTTTCACACTTTGATCATGGTTCCTAGTGATCCATGCATTGGCATAGAACTCTTGAACCATTAAGATTTTGACTTGTTGAATAGGGTTGGTCAGAACTTTCGAACCTCTTCTTTGGATCTCATGTCGGATCTCTGGATACTCATTTTTCTTGAGCTTGAAAGGGACCTCGGGGATCACCTTTTTCTTGGCTACAACTTCATAGAAGTGGTCTTGATGGGATTTGGAGATGAATCTCTCCCTCTCCCATGACTCGGAGGTGGAAGCTTTTGTCTTTCCTTTACCTTTTCTAGAGGTTTCTCCGGCCTTAGGTGCCATCAATGGTTATGGAAAAACAAAAAAGCTATGCTTTTACCACACCAAACGTAGAATATTTCTCGCCCTCAAGCAAGAGAAGAAAGAATTAGAAGAAGAAAAAGAAAATATGGAGGAAAGGGAGAAGTGTGTGGTTTCGGCCAAGGTGAAGAAGAGAGGGTTGTGGTTTGTGAAAATGAAGAAGGATAGAGGGGTTTATATAGTGAAGGGAAAGGGAGTAGGTTTGGCTATTTAGGGTGGGTTTGGGTGGGAAAGAGATTTTGAATTTTGAAGGTAGGTGGGGTTTTTGGGGAAGAGTGGATGGATGTGAGTGGTGAAGAGGTGATGGGGAAGAGAGATTGAGGTGATTGGTGAAGGGTTGTGGGGAAGAGTGTTTATTGGGTTGTGTGAAGAGGAGAGAATATGAGTTGAGGTAGGTGGGGATCCTGTGGGGTCCACAGATCCTGAGATGAACCTGTGGGGTCCACAGATCCTAATGTGTTAAGGATTTACATCCCTGCACCAATGAGGCATGTAAAATGCCCTTTTCATGCACTCTTGGCGTTCAACGCCAAATTGGTGCTTGTTTCTGGCATTGAACACCAGCTTCATGCTTGTTTTGGGCATTCAACGCCCATTTGCAGCATGTTTTTGGCGTTGAACGCCAGTTCTATGCTTGTTTCTGGCGTTCAGCGCCAGCTTTCCTCAGGGTGTATGATGAGAGAACTTTTGCGTGGTCTAGAAATTTGCGGATAAATCCTCGTTGCAAGTATAGTTTCTAAACCTTCAAAAGTCCTTTCATACAAATGTTTTGGTTGTCACAAGTAACAAACCCCCTTGAAATTGATAACCGAGTATTCAAACCTCGGGTCGTCTTCTCAAGAAATTGCAGGGAGGTATGTTCTTATTATTGGTTATGAGTTTGTAAATTAGGGGTTTTAGAAATTAGGGAGCAGTATGTTGCATAAGAAGAAATAAAATAAATAAATAACTATAAAATAAACTCTTGGCAAGGTACGAAAACAGGAAGTCCTATCCTTGTTATCCTTATCAATTGTAAAGAGAATTGGATTCTTCTCCCACTTTGTTAACCTCTAACTATGAAGGTAAGTTATATGGATGAATTAATTCTGATTCCTCAGGTCCTAGTCTTTCCTTGGGAAAGGCTAGAGTTATTGGAACTTGAATTAGTTCTTGAAGAATTCCAATTTTCAATCAACAATGAGTTTGATAACTCAAGGGTCACCAATTATTTAACCAAAGCCGAAAGGGAAAAATAAATCTAAATTGAATTGAAAGCAATCTTAAACAGAATAAAACAATCATAATATGAAATACCTCAAAATGCATTAATAAAAGAAATCAATTCTAACATGAAGTTTGTAAACCAACATTAACAAACTGAAATAAAATAATAGAATAAATAAAGAACCCGGGATTGAGAGCCACTCCTAAAACTAAGAGAAATCCTAAATCCTAATGCTAAGAGAGAGGAGAGAACCTCTCTCTCTAAAAACTAAATCTAAAATATGAAAAGTGAATTATGAGAGCCTCCTCATGAATGAATGGATTCCCCCACTTTATAGCCTCTAATCTGTGTTTTCTGGGCCACAAACTGGGTTAAAAACAGCCCAGAAATCGCCCCCAGCGTATTCTGGTACGTACAGGTCGCGGAAAAGTGACACGGCCGCATGGCTCACGCGGCCGCGCGGGTTGTGTTCCTGCCAGGTTACGTGTCCGCGTGACCCACGCGTTCGCGTCGCCTGGCGTCAGGGCAGCTATGGCAAATTATATATCAAATCGAAGTCCCGGACGTTAGCTTTCTAACGCAACTAAAACCGCGTTGTTTAGATCTCTGTAGCTAAAGTTATAGCCGTTTGAATGCTAAGAGGTCAAGTTGGACAGCTTAGCAATTTCTCCAACTTCTTGTATTCCTTCCACTTTTGCATGCTTCCTTTCCATCCTCTGAGCCATTCCTTCCCTGTAATCTCTGAGATCACTTAACACACATAAATGTTTCCAAACACAATTTTTCCACACTTAAATCATAAGCACTTTCACTAGTCTAAGCTAACCAAGGATTCAAATTAAGGACATTATTATTTTTTGCTTAGAGTTGATGATGTGCTAAAATAAAGAATAAATGGGTATAATAGGCTCAAAATTGGTTTGCAAGGGATAATGAAAGGTAAGGCCATATGGGTATGTGAGCTCAGTGAAACAAAGGCCTCAAGTAAGTGCATGTATACATCAAATAATGAAAATATAGAATTAAGCAAGACAAAGATCACAATTTTAGAGAGAAAAACACACATCAAAAATAAATTATTGGTTGATAAAATGCAACCAATCAATTAGGCTCAAAAATCTTACAGGTTTTGTGTGTTCGAGCTCTAAACCATGTTCCAATATAATATTTCTTCAAACAAGTGTAACAAAAACTTTTATTCAAATTAGTGAAATACTTTAAAAGGTTTCTTGGAAAAGAAAATATTACTTCAACCAGGTGGTAAAATATGCAAAAAATCAAACAAATATGCAATCAATTATGCAAATGCAACAATGAACAAACAAATAAAATAAAAAAAGTTTGGTGTTGAGTCAAGAAATAACTAACCCATGGAGATCGGTATCGACCTCCCCACACTTAAAGATTGCACCGTCCTCGGTGCATGCTGAGATGTGCAAGTAGATGGGGGTTGTGGTTTATCAGCTGAGCTCTTTTTGTTCCTTTCCTTGCCGGCGGTTTGGGAGTAGCTTTCTCCTTTCCTTCCTTGGTGGCCATCCTGAAGAAGGGAAGAGAAAGTAAATTAAATTCAAATAGATATATAGCAAGGAATAGAACGGAAGAGTGGTGATGGATGCACATTAAGATGTAATTGACATTAACACATGCTCGCGAGTACATGTGAAAAGCCATCAATTGAAAATAGCTAGTGCATATAACGACAAGTGAATGCAAGGTGTTTATTGGCATGCCGGCAAAGGGCATGAGTAGCATAGACCAAGCATCACTTGTAATAAATCACCATATTTGTATTGACAATTATATTCAATTAATAAAATAGTAAAGGGAGTTTACGAAAAGCAAGCATTGAATAGTATAAAGTATAATAGAGAAGTGCATAATGCCATATGGGCTTTTTCACAAACACATAGCATGTATGGTAAATAAGCTATTGAAAGTATGAAATTGAACATGCAAGCAACCCTTCAAAAAGTAATATATAATTGTCAAACAATTTCATAATAATTTACAAGAAAATAATTTTCCAATTAAATTTTTAACACCAAAATAACAAATTTAGAAAAGAAAATAAAAATATGCACAAAATAAAAAAAATACAATGAATGAAAGTATGCAAAAAAATTAAATAAAATAGAATAGAAGTGAGAGAAAATAAGAAAGGAAGAAGAAAGAAATAAGAAAAGATAAGAAGAATAAGGATTCGGAGAAAAAAAGATAAGAAAACTGGCACTAATCTGGAGAGGTTGTTCCAGGGTGACGCGGTCGCGTGGTCGACGCGATCGCGCGGGTGGCCTTTTTCTTAAAATGACGCGGCCGCGTGGGGCACGCGTTCGCGTGGTAGGGCTTGGGCTTCCAGCAAGAGTCCAGCCCAATTCCAGCTCAACTTTCGGCCATACACCTTGTTACGTCGAAATCCAGGGCCCGCGGTCGCGTGGGTGACGCGGACGCGTGGGGAAGCCATTTTGCAAATGACGCGGCCGCATCAGTGATGCGGTCGCGTGGGACGATTTGTGCCCTTGGCACGCCTCTAGCCCTGCTCCTGCGTAACTCTCTGTTCAATTTCTTTTCCTCCTAACGCACATACGACGCGGACGCGTCAGCGACGCTGCCGCGTCGCGTGCGTAAATCCCTTTTTTTTTGAAAAATGAAGAATGCAGTATTAATATGAATGTGACGCAAAACTCCAGGTTCAATATAATAAAATAAAATAAAACTAAATAAAAATGAAAAACGAACGATCGTACCATGGTGGGTTGTCTCCCACCTAGCACTTTTAGTTAAAGTCCTTAAGTTGGACATTTGGTGAGCTTCCTGTTATGGTGGCTTGTGCTTGAACTCATCCAGAAATCTCCACCAATGTTTATGATTCCAGTGTCCTCCGGGATCCCAAACTAAGCATGTAAAGACCTTAAGAAGCTTCAAATAGATTCTTAGGCTCCCGGGGTGACAAATGCCAGAACAGATTCCAGGATCCCAAACTTTACTTTTACACCCGTTTTTGTCTCGATCTGCATTTTTCCAGCAGGGTGAAAGGTGATCTGAATTCTCACTGCAGTGACCAAACAGTTTCCTAGACCCATTCAGTTGAGCTTTATACCAACCTTTGCGTTTAAACTTAAAGCATCCAACCATGATGAACCTTGCAGGACAATTCCTACCACTGACCATCTTCCTCTTACTCTTGATGCCACAAAGAGCTCTAAGTTGACCATCCGTCTCCAGTAGCCCATATTCAAATGGAATTAGAAATCTAAGGGATATGAATTTTACCCACTTGAATGTTGTGAAGGATGATGGCAACTTAGGGGGAGGTATTTTTAATGAAATTGCAAGCTCCACTCCCTTGTGCTCCTCTTTGATAATTACCACCTCTTTGCAAGCTTCTTCAATTTCAACCTCTTCCTCTTGGTAGCTCTCTTTCAATTCAATCTCCTCTTCATTTCTTTCCAAGGGCATGGTAGGTTGTGCTTCTTCTTCTTGAATCTCCATCTCTTGATCAACCTCTTCCAAGTCTTCAACTATGATATGCTTTGGAGGTTGTACACCCTCCTCAGCATCAATTTCAACCGTCTTGGAAGGAGGCTCTATGTCTTGACTTTCCCATGGAGGTTTTGCATCTCCTAAGTCTTCAACCACTTCTTCTTCTTCTTGAACAATGACAGCGCCTTCTACTTGTTCTAGTACGAATTCATTCTTTGTCTTGTCCACTGGGGTTTCTGGTATCTCCGTCATGCTACGCTCTTCAGTAGACTGTCCACATGGAGCTGTGGTTGATCCTTGTATATTTGAGAGCCTAGAAACCCAATGAATTACTACTTGCTCCAGTTGTTGAATGGTTGCCTGAAATCGATCCACTGTTTCCTTGAAACGATCCTTTGTCTCTTGATGTACTCGGCTTTCATAAGTAGGATCATAGTGCTCTTGGATTGATGGATATGGAGATAATGAATATTGAAGTGGTGGTTCTTGGTAGTAATTGGGTTCGAATTGGGGTGGTTCTATATATGGTTCATATGGCTCATAAGGTGGTTGGTATGGTGGTTGAGGGTTAGGGTCATATGGAGGTGAATGGCGGAAAGGGGCTTGTGAGTTTGGTGGTCCAAAGTTATGTTGAGGAAAGGGTTCATAGGCATATGGTGGTGGTTGTTGATAGTCCATTGGAGGTGGTTGTTGCCATGAGGATTGATCAAGTCCTTGTGGCTCCTCCCATCTTTAATTGTTCCAACCTTGATGCCTGTTCTCATTGTAATTTCTTCTTCCTGCAACATTATTGTAACCAGACTTATAGCCAAAGGGGTGAGAGTTCATGATAGCAAAAAATTAAAAACAAAAATAAAAACAAATTGAAATTAAAAGGTTATTTAAATTTTGAATTTGAAAATTAAATTTTGAAATTTGAATTTTAAATTTTGAAATTTGAATTTTTAATTTTTGAATTTTGAATTTTTTTTGAAATTTGAAAATTGAAAATTTTTAAATTTGATTTTTGAAATAAGATAAGATAAGATAAAAATATTAAAATAAAAATCAATAACCTCTTAATTTACGAAAAAGCAAATAAAAATAAAAAAACAAAACAAATCAAAAAGCAAATATTTACAATAACCAATAATAAGGCACACGTTTGC
>NC_029780.3:48199932-48201872 GCF_000817695.3 Arachis duranensis
ATTTTTGCCAGTAAAGAATTTCATAAAAACAGTCGCGTTGTAGATATAGTCTCTAAACCTTCAAAAGTCCTTTCATACAAACGTTTTGGTTGTCACAAGTAACAAACCCCCTTGAAATTGATAACCGAGTATTCAAACTTTGGGTCGTCTTCTCAAGGAATTGCACGGAGGTATGCTCTTATTATTGGTTATGAGTTTGTAAATTAGGGGTTTTAGAAATTAGGGAGCAGTATGTTGCATAAGAAGAAATAAAATAAATAAATAACTATAAAATAAACTCTTGGCAAGGTATGAAAATAGGAAGTCCTATTCTGGTTATCCTTATCAATTGTAAAGAGAATTAGATTCTTCTCCCACTTTGTTAACCTCTAACTATGAAGGTAAGTTATGTGGATGAATTAATTCTGATTCCTCAGGTCCTAGTCTTTCCTTGGGAAAGACTAGAGTTATTGGAACTTGAATTAATTCTTGAAGAATTCAAATTTTCAATCAACAATGAGTTTGATAACTCAAGGGTCACCAATTATTTAACCAAAGCCGAAAGGGAAAAATAAATCTAAATTGAATTGAAAGTAATCTTAAACAGAATAAAACAATCATAATATGAAATACCTCAAAATGCATTAATAAAAGAAATCAATTCTAACATGAAGTTCGTAAACCAACATTAACAAACTAAAATAAAATAATAGAATAAATAAAGAACCCGGGATTGAGAGCCACTCCTAAAACTATGAGAAATCCTAAATCCTAAAGAGAGAGGAGAGAACCTCTCTCTTTAAATACTACATCTAAAACATGAAAAGTGAATTATGAGAGCCTCCTCATGAATGAATAGATTCCCCCACTTTATAGCCTCTAATCTGTGTTTTCTGGGTCGCAAACTGGGTTAAAAACAGCCTAAAAATCACCCCCAGCGTATTCTGGTACGTATAGGTCGCGGAAAAGTGACACAGTCGCATGGCTCATGCGGCCGCGCAGGTTGTGTTCCTGCCAGGTCACGCGTCCGCGTGACCCACGCGTTCGTGTCGCCTGACGTCGGGAAGCTATGGCAAATTATATATCAAATCAAAGCCCCGGACGTTAGCTTTCCAACGCAACTGGAACCGTGTCGTTTGGACCTCTGTAGCTAAAGTTATAGCTGTTTGGGTGCAAAGAGGTCAGGGTGGACAGCTTAGCAATTTCTCCAACTTCTTGTATTCCTTCCACTTTTGCATGCTTCCTTTCCATCCTCTGAGCTATTCTTGCCCTGTAATCTCTTAGATCACTTAACACACATATCAAGGCATCTAATGGTAATAAGAGAGGATTGATAATAAGCAAATATAAGATCAAAGAAGCACGTTTTCAATCATAGTACAAAATCAGGAAGGAAATATAAAACTATGCAAATATTATGAATAAGTGGGTAAAGAGTTGATAAAATCCACTCAATTGAGCACAAGATAAACCATAAAATAGTGGTTTATCAGTGTATTCCTAGCGTTTAAACGCCAGGATGTTGCTTGTTTCTGGTGTTCAACGCCAGATCCATGCTCTGTTCTGGCATTGAACGCCAGCCAGATGCTCCTTACTGGCGTTTAAACGCCAGTAAGACCTTCCTCCAGGGTGTGCTTTTTCTTCTGCTGTTTTTTTTTATTCCGTTTTTAATTTTAGTATTTATTTTGTGACTCCTCATGATCATGAAGCTAATAAAACATAAAAGAAAAATAAAAATAAAAATAGAATTAGATAAATAAAAATTGGGTTGCCTCCCAATAAGCGCTTCTTTAATGTCAATAGCTTGACAGTGGACTCCCATGGAGCCACAAAGGTGATCAGGTCAATGTTGTATAGTCCCAACACCAAACTTAGAGTTTGGATATGGGGTCTTAACACCAAACTTAGTGTTTGGTTGTGGCCTCCCAACACCAAACTTAGAGTTTGACTGTGGGGGCTCT
>NC_029780.3:48201933-48223990 GCF_000817695.3 Arachis duranensis
GAAAGGTCTTCCAAGGATGATGCATTCATCCTCCTCCTTCCTAGTGTCTAAGATTATGAAATCAGCAGGGATGTAAAGGCCTACAACCTTTACTAACACGTCCTCTACCAATCCATAAGCTTGTCTTACTGACTTGTCTGCCAATTGCAATGAGAATATGGTAGGCTATACCTCAATGATCCCTAGCTTCTCCATTACAGAGAGTGGCATAAGATTTATGCCTGACCCTAGGTCACACAGAGCTTTTTCAAAGGTCATGGTGCCTATGGTACAGGGTATTAAGAATTTACCAGGATCTTGTTTCTTTTTAGGTAAAGTTTGCTGAACCCATGTATCTAGTTCACCAATGAGCAAGGGATGTTCACCTTCCCAAGTCTCATTACCAAACAAATTGGCATTCAGCTTCATGATAGTTCCTAGATATTGAGCAACTTGCTCTCCAGTTACATCTTCATCCTCTTCAGAGGAAGAATAGTTTTCAGAGCTCATGAATGGCAGAAGGAGGTTTAATGGGATCTCTATGGTCTCTATATGACCTTTAGATTCCTTTAAGTCCTCAATAAGAAACTCCTTCTTGCTTGAGAGACGTCTCCTAAGGTCTTCCTCATTGGGATTCACGTCCTCTCCTTCCTCTCTAGGTTTGGCCATGTTGATTATGTCAATAGCCTTGCACTCTCTTTTTGGATTCTCTTCAGTATTGCTTGGGAGAGTACTAGGAGGAGTTTCAGTGACTTTCTTACTCAGCTGGCCCACTTGTGCCTCTAAATTTCTGATGGAGGACTTTGTTTCACTCATGAAGCTTAGAGTGGCCTTAGATAGATCAGAGACTATATTTGCTAAGTTAGAGGTGCTCTGCTTAGAATTCTCTGTCTGTTACTGAGAAGATGATGGAAAAGGCTTGCTATTGCTAAACCTATTTCTTCCACCATTATTAAAGCCTTGTTGAGGCTTTTGTTGATCCTTCCATTAGAAATTTGGATGATTTCTCCATAAGGGATTATAGGTGTTGCCAAAGGCTTCCCCCATGTAATTTACCTCTGCCATTGCAGGGTTTTCAAGATCATAAGCATCTTCTTCAGGAGGGCCTCTTTAGTACTGTTGGATGCATTTTGCCATTCATTCAGACTTTAAGAAATCATGTTGACTTGCTGAGTCAACATTTTGTTCTGAGCCAATATGGCATTCAGAGCATCAATTTCAAGAACTCCCTTCCTTTGAGGCATCCCATTACTCACGGAATTCCTCTCAGAAGTATACATGAATTGGTTATTTGCAACCATGTCAATGAGTTCTTGAGCTTCTGTAGGCGTTTTCTTTAGGTGAATGGATCCACCTGCAAAATGATCCAGTGACATCATAGAGAACTCAGACAGACCATAATAGAATATATCTATCATGGTCCACTCTGAAAACATGTCAGAAGGACACTTTTTGGTCATCTGCTTGTATCTTTCCCAAGCTTCATAAAGGGATTCACCATCTTTTTGCTTGAAGGTTTGAACATCCACTCTAAGCTTGCTCAGCTTCTGAGTAGGAAAGAATTTAACCAAGAAGGCTGTGACCAGCTTATCCCAAGAGTTCAGGCTATCCTTAGGTTGTGAGTCCAACCATGTTTTAGCTCTGTCTCTTACAGCAAAAGGAAAAAGCATGAGCCTATAGACTTCAGGATCTACTCCATTAGTCTTAACAGTCTCACGGATCTGCAAGAACTCAGTTAAAAACTGGTAGGTATCTTCTGATGGAAGTCCATGAAACTTGTAGTTTTGTTGCATTAGAGCAACTAGTTGAGGTTTTAGCTCAAAATTGTTTGCTCCAATGGCAGGAATTGAGATGCTTCTTCCATCAAACTTGGAAGTAGGTGTAGTATCATCACCAAGCATCCTCCTTGCATTATTGTTATTGGGTTCAGCTGCCATATCCTTTTCTTGTTCAAAAATTTCAGTAAGGTTGTCTCTGGATTGTTGTAATTTAGCTTCTCTTCGTTTCCTCTTTAGAGAACTTTCAGGTTCAGGATTAGCTTCAACAAGAATGCCTTTTTCCTTGTTCCTGCTCATATGAGAAAGAAGAGAACAAAAAAGGAAGAGGAATCCTCTATGTCACAATATAGAGATTCCTTTATGTTAGTAGAAGAAGAAAGGAATAGAAGAATGAGAAGAGTTAAGAATCCAAACACAAGGGTGAAGATAGGTTCAAATTCGTGAGATGAAGAGAAGTGTTAGTAAATAAATAAATAAATAGAAGAAGATGAGAGGGGGAGAATTTCGAAAATAAATTTTGAAAAAGAGTTAGTGATTTTCGAAAATTACAAGGAAATAAAATTAAAATTAAAATTTAAAACAATTAATTAATTAAAAAAAAATTAAAAAGGAAGGAGAAATTTTCGAAAATTAGAGAGGAAAAAGTAGTTAGGTGGTTTTGAAAAAGATAAGAAACAAACAAAAAGTCAATTAGTTAGTTGAAAAAGATTTGAAAATCAATTTTAAAAAGATAAGAAGATAAGACGTTAGAAGAGATATTTTGAAATCAAATTTTTGAAAGAGATATGATTTAAAAAGATATGATAAAAAGATATGATTAAAAAGATATGATTGAAAAAGATTTAATTTTTAAAATTAAAATTAATTACTTGACTAACAAGAAACTAAAAGATATGATTCTAGAATTTAAAGATTGAACCTTTCTTAACAATAAAGTAACAAACTTCAAAATTTTTGAATCAATCACATTACTTGTTAGTTAAGTTTCGAAAGTTTGAAATAAAATAAGAAAAAAATTTTGAAAAATAGTTTTAAATTTTTAAAAATCATAAGATAAAAGTAAAAGGGATTTGATTTTTGAAAAAGATTTTGAAAAGATAAGATTTTTAAAATTGAAAATTTGAGTTGACTTATAAGAAAAAAAATTTTGATGCAAAGAAAACATGCAAGACACCAAACTTAGAAATCTTTCATGTTTAGACACTATGAATGCAAAAATGTTCCAAATGATCTGTCATAGCACGGCTAATCATCTATCGGTTCTCGATCATGCCAGAATAGAATCCATTGATTCTTTTGCGTTTGTCATCACGCCCAACAATCGCGAGTTTGAAGCTTGTCACAGTCATTCAATCCCTGAATCCTACTCAGAATACCACAGATAAGGTTTAGACTTTCCGGACTCTCATGAATGCCGCCATCAATTCTAGCTTATACCCGAAGATTCTGATTAAGGAATCTAAGAGATATGCATTCGGTCTAAGGTAGAACGGAAGTGGTTGTCAGTCACACGTTCATAGGTGAGAATGATGATGAGTGTCACAGATCATCACATTCGTCATGGTGAAGTGCAACAAATATCTTAGAATAGGAATAAACTGAATTGAATAGAAAATAGTAGCAATTGCATTAAAACTCGAGGTACAGCAGAGCTCCACACCCTTAATCTATGGTGTGTAGAAACTCCACCATTGAAAATACATAAGTGATGGTCCAGGCATGGCCGAATGGCCAGCCCCCAAAATGTGATATGAATTCGAAAATAGGACTAGGCGTCCAAAGATGTGGTCAAAGACGACTAATACAATAATAAAATGTCCTATTTAAACTAGACTAGCTACTAGGGTTTACAGAAGTAAGTAATTGATGCAGAAATCCACTTCTGGGGCCCACTTGGTGTGTGCTTGGGCTGAGCTTGAGCTTTACACGGGCAGAGGCTTCTTTTGGAGTTGAACGCCAAGTTGTAACGTGTTTTTGGCGTTGAACTCTGGTTCGTGACGTGTTTCTGGCGTTTGACTCCAGAATGCAACATGGAACTAACATTGAGCATCAGTTTACGTCATCTAATCTCGAATAAAGTATGAACTATTATATATTGCTTGAAAGCTCTGGATGTCTACTTTCCAACGCCATTGAGAGCGCGCCATTTGGAGTTCTGTAGCTCCAGAAAATGCATTTCGAGTGCAGGGAGGTCAGAATCCAACAGCATCAGCAGTCCTTTGTCAGCCTTCTTATCAGAGTTTTGCTCAGGTCCCTCAATTTCAGCCAGAAAATACCTGAAATCACAAAAAAATACAGAAACTCATAGTAAAGTCTAGAAATATGAATTTAGCATAAAAACTAATGAAAACATCCCTAAAAGTAGCTAGATCCTACTAAAAACTACCTAAAAATAATGCCAAAAAGCGTATAAATTATCCGCTCATCACGTAGCTTCTTCCAATTGTTCCAATTGTTCCAATTTTGCATGCTTCCTTTCCATCCTCTAAGTCATTCCTACCCTATAAACTCTGAAATCACTTAACACACATATCAAGGCATCGAATGGTAATAAGAGATGATTAAAATACACAAATTAAAGACTCTAGGAAGCAAGTTTTCAATCATAGAACAAATTCTGGGAAGGAATTGTAAAACCATGCAAATAGTATGAATAAGTGTGCAAAGGCTTGATAAAACCCACTCAATTGAGCACAAGATAAACCATAAAATAGTGGTTTATCAACCTCTCTACACTTAAACATTAGCATGTCCTTATGCTAAGTTCAAGAGAAGCTAAAAGAGTGAAGGGGAATGGTAGAATGTATGAAATGCAACCTATCTATATGAATGCAACTACATGCAAAAATGATTCTACTTACTTGGTGAAAAATAAATAAATCTTTCAAGAACAAATATGAACTGGATTTCACTAATTCAAATCACAAAATAAAGTACAAGTAAACTTGCAGAAGAAAATATCTCGTGAAAGTCGGAACAAGGAATCGAGCATCGAACCCTCACTGAAGTGTATACACTCTAATCACTCATGTGTTTAAGGTTTGATTCTCTCAATTCTCTACTAACCTTGCTTTCTAAGGCTTGCTCTTCATCTAACAATCGACAAAAATTTAATGCATAGATACACATATCAAGAGGTCTTTTAAGGGTTGTAATGGGATTAGGGTCAAGGTAGGATTGTATTTGGTCAAATAGACTAAAATCTGAATCATTAATTAACCTAAACTTTCCACCTATCTTAAGACAATCTATGTAATCACAATACAAAACCTAACTGTCCATTAACCATGTTTTCCACATATTCATGCATCCTGATTTGAGTACAGTACATATGCATTGCTATCACCATTAACTTTGGGGCATTTTGTACCCTTTTTATTATTTGCTCTTTTTTTCTTTTCTTTTTTTCTCTTTTTCTTCTCTTTTTTTTATTTTATTTTTTGTTTTTTATGATTTTTAATTTTCTCAATGCATATGATTAAATTATTGAATGTATGAATATGTCCTAAACATTTCTTTCACATTTTCATAAAGATATATAACACCCAATTCTTTAACCAAACGTTTCTAAACCCACTTTTCCCCACACTTAATTCATGAGCACTCTCACTAGTCTAAGCTAACGAAGGATTCAAATTAAGGACATTATTATTTTTCGCTTAGAGTTAGTGATGAGTTAAAATAAAGAACAAATGGGGTATAATAGGCTCAAAATTGGTTTGCAAGGGATAATGAAAGGGTAAGGCCATATGGGTATGTAAGCTTAGTGAAACAAAGGCCTCAATCATATAAGTGCATGCATACATCAAATAATGGAAATATAGAATTAAGCAAGACAAAGATCACAATTTTAGAGAGAACAACACACACCAAAAATAAAATAGTGGTTGATAAAATGCAACCAATCAAATAAGCTCAAAAATCTCATAGGTTTTGTGTGCTCGATCTCTAAACCTTGTTCCAGAATAAAATTTCTTCAAACAAGTTCAATAAAAAATTTAATTTAAATTAGTGGAATGCTATAAAAAGTTTCTTGAAAAAGAAAATATTACTTCAACCAAGTGGTAAAATATGCACAAAATCAAACAAACATGCAAATGCAACAACTAATTTAACAAAGAAAATTTAGCATTGGTGTTAAAATATGAAGTAACTAACCCATGGAAGTCGGTATCGACCTCCCCACATTTAAAGATTGCACCGTCCTCGGTGTATGCTAAGATGTACAAGTGGATTGGTGGCTCCAACTGACGCTTTTTGCCAAGGATTGTGCAGATGGACTTGTTTTTCTCCCCATTTAGAGCTTTCCCTTTCCCTTCTTTGGTGGCCATCGTGAAAGAAGAGGAAAAGAAGAAAAGTAACCCAGAAATAAAGATAACAAAATAAATAAAGTATGGGTGGGTTAATGCCAAATAATAAGAGTCTCATTTACATGGTAGTGGTGCACAAAATTGTGATACACAAGGGCGCCAACAACTTGGTACGCACAATTGTAATCTCACTTTTTTTCACAACTTCGCACAACTAACCAACAAGTGCACTGGGTCGTCCAAGTAATAAACCTTACGTGAGTAAGGGTCGATCCCACGGAGATTGTTGGCTTGAAGCAAGCTATGGTCACCTTGTAAATCTCAGTCAGGTGGATTCAAATGGTTATGGAGTTTTAAAAATTAAAAAAGATAAATAAAACATAAAGTAAAGATAGAGATACTTAGGTAATTCATTGGTGAGAATTTCAGATTAGTGCATAGAGATGCTTTGTTCCTGTTGAATCTCTGATTTCCTACTGCCTTCATCCAATCCTTCATACTCCTTTCCATGGCAAGCTGTATATTGGGCATCACCGTTGTCAATGGCTACTTCTCATCCTCTCAGTGAAAATGGTACAAATGCGCTGTCACCACACGGCTATCATCTGTCGGTTCTCGATCATGTTGGAATAGAATCCAGTGATCCTTTTGCGTCTGTCATTACGCCCAACACTCGCGAGTTTGAAACTTGTCACAGTCATCCTTTCCCAGATCCTACTCCGAATACCACAGACAAGGTTTAGAATTTTCAGATCTCAGGAATGGCCGCCTATAATTCTAGATTATACCACGAACACTTCGATCTTTCGGAATGAAGGCTAAGAGATATACGCTCGATCTAAGGTAGAACGGAAGTGGTTGTCAAGCACGCGTTCATAGGTTGAGAATAGTGATTAGTGTCACGGATCATCACATTCATCATGTTGAAGTGCAAGTGAATATCTTAGAACAAGAATAAGCTTGAATTGAATAGAAAATAGTAGTAATTGCTTTAATGCTCGAGGAACAGCAGAGCTCCACACCCTTAATCTATGGTGTGTAGAAACTCCACCGTTAAAAATACATAAGTAAAAATAGGGTAGGCATGGTCGAATGGCCAGCCTCCCAAAACGTGAACAATGGTCCCAAGATTCCAAGATGAAAATACAATAGTAAACAGTTCTATTTATTCTAACTAGTTACTAGGGTTTACATAAATAAGTAAATGATGCAAAAATCCACTTCCGAGCCCACTTGGTGTGTGCTTGGGTTGAGCATTGAAGCTTTCACGTGTAGTGGTCTGGCTTGGAGTTAAACACCAGCTTTGGTGCCAGTTTGGGTGTTTAACTCCAACTTTTATGCCAGTTCTGGCGTTTTGACGCTAGAAACAAGCAAAGAGCTGGTGTTTTGACGCTATTTTACGTCATCAAAACTCACGCAAAGTATAGACTATTATATATTTCTGGAAAGCTCTGGATGTCTACTTTCCAACGCAATTAAGAGCGTGCCATTCGGAGTTGTGTGGCTCCAGAAAATCCACTTCGAGTGCATAGAGGTCAGAATCCAACAGCATCTGCAGTCTTTTGTCAGCCTCTGAATCAGATTTTTACTCAGGTCCCTCAATTTTAGCCAGAAAATACCTGAAATCACAAAAAAACACACAAACTCATAGTAAAGTCCAGAAATGTGAATTTTGCTTAAAAACTAATAAAAATATACTAAAAACTAACTAAATCATACTAAAAGCTATATAAAAATAATGCCAAAAAGCGTATAAATTATCCGCTCATCAGGTAGCTACAACATGTATATGAGAAAGCAATAGAAGCACATGGCATACCAGTGGTACAAAATTTGCAACAATGAGGAGGAGTGTGGGTAATGAAAGATAGTATAAGTGCATATCAATGCAAATGGAATGCAAGTAACATAAAAGAATAGCATTGACTTATGAATAATAATACCCAATCAGAATAAAGCAAGTCATTAAGCACCAAAATAAGATCAAAAAAGATACAACAGTTGAAAAAACAAATGTAACACCAATGCAAAAGTAATAAATTTAGAAAAGAAAATAAAAATATGCACAAAATTAAAATGCAATGGATGAAATTATGCAAATAAATTAAATAAAATAGACTGGAAGTGAAGAGGGATGAGAGGTTTAAGGGATGAAGAAGAAGAAAGTAAGAAAGGAGGAGGAAAGGATAGAAGAAAGAAGTAAGAATTTAAAAACAGGGCGCGATGCGCGTGCGCAGTGCACGCGTGCGTGTGAAAACTGCATTAACCATGTGACGCGTAAGCGTCGCCCACACGTACGCTTGGGTGGTCAGAATTTAAAAATGGCGCGCACGCATCAATGACGCGTACACGTGGGTGATTTTGTGCCTTGGGCACAGTGCCTGCACTAGGCCAGCACAACTTTCGGCCTAACACCTTTTTACGCCGATTTGTAGGGTCACGCATACGCGTGGGTGACGCGTACATGTGGAAGGCTGATTTTGCAATTGATGCAGACGCGTCAGGGACGCGTTTGCGTGGGCGTGTTTGTGCCTGAGGCATGCCTCCAGCCACACTCCCGCGCAACTCGCTGTAAGTTTAGCGGTGACGCGTGAGCGTGGTCCACGCGCCCGCGTGGGATGCATTTTTTTTGGAATATATGCAAAATGCAGAATGTAGTATGCAGATGCTAATGCAAACATTATGAATGACACTAATAAAATAAAAATAAAATAAACAAAGGAACGATTATACCATGATGGGTTGTCTCCCACCTAGCACTTTTAGTTAAAGACCTTAAGTTCGACATTTGGGGAGTCCGTTGTTATGGTGGCTTGTGCTTGAACTCATCCAGGAATCTCCACCAATGTTTGCAATTCCAATATCCTCTGGGATCCCAAATTAGGCACATAAAGCCTTCAAGCAAGTTAAAGCAGATGACTAGGCCCCAAGAGTGTTGATTGCCAGAATGAATTCCGTGGTCCCAGATCTTACTTTTACACCCGTCTTCTTGTTGATCATCAAGATTCCATCCGGGTGGCACGCAATTTAAATTCTCACTAAGACATCCAAAAAGCTTCCTAGACCTGCACAATTTAGTATTCTTCCAACCATGATACTTCAGCCGTGAGCATCCTACCACAATGAACATAGGATTGTGTTGCCAACCACTAACCATCTCCCTCTTACTCTTATAGCCACAAAGAGCTCTAAATTGCCCATCCGTCTCAATCAAAGCATACTCAAGTGGGCTAATTAAGCTCAGAGATGAGAGATTTACCCACTTGAATGAAGGGATGGATGGTGATGGCTTTGGGGGAGAAGTCTCTAACAATTTTGGCAAGGTGATTTGCAACTCCGTTCCCTTGAGTTCTTCCTTGACAACTTCCACCTCTTTGCAAGCTTCTTCAATATCAACCTCTTCCTCTTGGTAGCTTTCTTCCAATTCGATCTCTTCTTCATTGTTCACCAAGGGCATAGGAGGTTGTGCTTTTTCTTCTTTAATCTCCATGTCAAGTCCAATGGGAGAGGATTCAAATGTAGATAAGAATTCATCAATAAATGAATCCATCTCTTGATCATCCCCTTCAAAGTCTTCAACCATGATATGCCTTGGAGGTTGTACACCCTCCTCAACATCAATTGCAAATGTCTTAGAAGGAGGCTCTATGACTTGTGTTTCCCATGGAGGTTCTGCTTCTCTTAAGTCTTCAACCACTTCTTCCTCTTCAATGGCAGGCGTAGCTTCTTCCAATTGTTCCAATACAAAATCGTGCTGCTCACTGTCCACCGGAGTTTTTAACTTCTCCTTCATGCCACGTTCTTCAGTAGATTCTCCACATGAAGCCATGGGGGTTCCTTGAATGTCCAAACGTCAGAAAGGTAATCGATTTATCGCTTGATCCAGTTGGCGAAGGGTTGCATGAAGTTTTTCCGCTGTTTCCTTGAGACGATCCCTTGATTCTTGTTGCGCTCGGCTATCATAAGTAGGATCATAGTGCTCTTGGATTGATGGATATGGAGATGGTGAATATTGAGGTGGTGGTTCTTATCACTAAACTCATAGGTTGATATAAAAGTGCTAGGTGGAAGACAACCCACCATAGTATGATTGTCCCTTTTTCAGTTTTAATTCAAGTATGTTTTGTTTATTTTTGAGTTTTAATTGGACCTGGAATCATGCATAACATTCATATTAGCATTGCATTCTGCATTTTGCATAATAAAAAAAACGCACGCGATGCGTCCGCGTCACAAGTACATTAGAAAGAAGAGAAAAGTGAACAGAAAGTCACACGAAAGCATGGCTGGAGGCGTGCCTCAGGCACAAATACGCCCACACGACCGCATTGCTGACGCATTCGCGTCGTTTGTGAAATAGCCTCCCCACGCGTTCGCGTCACCCACGCGAATGCGTGACCCTGTCAAATCAACGTAAATGGGTGCATGGTAGAGAGTTATGATGGAGTAAGGCTGGACTCGTGCTAGAAGCACAAGCCCTACCACGCGAACATGTGCCTCACGCGTCTGCATCAAAAATTGCCATTCACGCGATTGCGTCACCCGTGCGAACGCGTCACTCAGATTTTTGGCAAAAGGAGTTTGAAACAGAGAGTTGCGCGAATGCGAGGCTGCACTCGCGCCAATCGCATAAATCAGGCCACGCGATCGCGTGACCCACGCGTCTGCGTCACCTGACCTTATCGCACACCACGCGACCGCGTCACTCACGCGTCTGCGTCACCTGCGCCGTACAACTTATCCAGATCAGTGCCAATTGTCTTATCTTTTCTTTTCTAATCCTAATTTCTTCTATCTTTTCTTCTTTCTTCTTTCTTTGTTACATTATCTCTTTAACTTCTCATCCCTCTCCACTTCAGTTCTATTTTACTTAATTTATTTGCATATTTCATTCATTGCATTTTAATTTTGTGCATATTTTTCTTTTCTTTTCTAAATTTATTATTTTTCCATTGGTGCTACTTGTTCATATTCAACTGTTGCGTATTTTCTGGTATTATTTTGGTGTTCAGTGACTTGTTTTACACTGTTGGGTAATATTATTTAAGTCAATGCTAATCTTTTATGATACTTGAATTAATTTTGCATTGACATGAATTTATATTGTCTTGTATTACCCACACTCTTTGCCCCTATGTTGCAACTTTTGCACCACTGGTATTCCATGTGCTTCTTTTGTTTTCTCACTTGCATGTTGTAGCTATCATGTAATTGAGACTCTCATTATTTGGCATTAACCCAACCATAATTTATTTATTTTCTTATCTATTTCTGGGTTACTTTTCTTCTTTTCCTCTTCTTTCAGGCTGGCCACCGAAGAAGGAAAACGAAAAACTTCTCAAAGGGGCAACAAACAAGTCCATCTGCACAACCTTTGGAGAAAAGCGTCAGTTCGAGCAACCCGTCCACTTGCACATCCAAGCATGCACCAAGGACAGTGCAATCTTTAAGTGTGGAGAGGTCGATACCGACTTCCATGGGTTAGCCATTTTCTATTTCAACACCAATGTTTAATTTTATTTGTTAAATTAGTTGTTGCATTTGCATGTTTGTTTGATTTTGTGCATATTTTACCACTTAGTTGAAGTAATATTTTCTTTTTCAAGAAACATTTTATAGCATTTCACTAATTTGAATTAAACTTTTTGAAAAACTTGTTTGAAAAAATATTGTTTTGGAACATGGTTTAGAGTTCGAACAAACAAAACCTGTGAGATTTTTGAGCCTATTTGATTGGTTGCATTTTATCAACCAATATTTTATTTTTGGTGTGTGTTTTTCTCTCTAAAATTGTGATCTTTGTCTTGTTTAATTCTATATTTCCATTATTTGATGTATGCACGCACTTATGTGATTGAGGCCTTGTTTCACTAAGCTTACATACCCATATGGCCTTACCCTTTCATTATCCTTTGCAAACCAATGTTGAGCCTATTTTACCCATTTGTTCTTTACTTTAGCTCATTACTAACTCTAAGTGAAAAACAATAATTTCCTTAATTTGAATCCTTGATTAGCTTAGACTAGTGAAAGTGCTCATGAATTAAGTGTGGTGAATGTGGATTTGAAAACATTTGGTTTGGGAATTGAGTATGTTAGACTTTCTGTGAAAAATGTTGAGAACATGTTTATGCATTCAATACCTTAATCATATGCATTGAAAAATGAAAGAAAAAAATAGATTAAAAAAAGAAAAAGAGAAATAAAAAAAGAAAGAGAAAGAAAAAAACAAATAAATAAAAAGGGGACAAAATGCCCTAAGTTAAAGTAATAATATCAATGCATATGAGTTGTACTTAAATTTGGGGTGCATGAATATTTGGAAAACATAATTAATGGATAGTTATATTTTGTATTGTAATTACATGGATTGTCTCAAGTAAGGTGGGAAAAGTTTAAGTTGATTAAGGATTCAGATTTTAGTCCACTTGGCCAAATACAATCCTACCTTTACCCTAACCACATTACAACCCTTAAAAGACCTCTTGCTATGTGTATATGTGCATTAAATTTTTGTTGATTGTTAGATGAAGAGCAAGTCTTAGAAAGCAAGGTTAGTAGAGAATTGAGAGAATTGAACCTTAAACACCTGAGCGATTAGAGTGTATACACTTCCAGTGAGGGTTTGATGCTCGATTCTTTGTTCCCGACTTTCATGAGCTATTTTCTTTTGCAAATTCACCTGTACTTTATTTTATGATTTGAATTAGTGAAATCCAGTTCATATTTGTTCTTGAAGGATTTGTTTACTTTTAACCAAGTAGAAAAAAAGCATTATGCATTTAGTTGCATTCATAGGTTGCATTTCATACATTCTACCATTCCTCTTCACTCTCTTATAACTTCTCTTGAGCTTAGCATAAGGACATGCTAATGTTTAAGTGTGGAGAGGTTGATAAACCACTATTTTATGGTCTATCTTGTGCTCAATTGAGTGGTTTTTATCAAGTCTTTGCACACTTATTCATACTAATTGCATGTTTAACAATTCCTTCCCAGTATTTGTTCTATGATTGAAAACTTGCTTCCTAGAGTCTTTAATTTGTATTTTAATAATCTCTTATTACCATTCGATGCCGTTATATGTGCGTTAAGTAATTTCTGGGATTACAGGGTAGGAATGGCTCAGAGGATGGAAAGGAAGCATGCAAAAGTGGAAGGAATACAAGAAACTGAAGGAATTGCCAAAGCTGTCAGCCTGACCTCTTCGCACTCAAACGGTCATAACTTGAGCTACAGAGGTCCAAATGATGCGGTTTTAATTGCGTTGGAAAGCTAACGTTCGGGGCTTCGATTTGATATATAATTTGCTATAGTGGCCGTACAGCTATACGACGCGAAGGCGTGCTCCACGCGGACGCGTCGCAATGACAAAAATCAGCGTGGCAGATTTCGCCCTCAGCGATTTCTGGGCTATTTCCAGCCCAGTTTCAAGCCCAAAAAACACATATTAAAGGCTGCAAAGTGGAGGAATGAAGGAAGACGACTCATAATTCACTTTTCATAATTTAGATGTAGTTTTTAGAGAGAGAAAGGTTCTCTCCTCTCTCTTAGGATTTAGGATCAGGATTCCTGTTAAAGGAATTAGGATTTCATCTTCTTCAATCACAGATTCAATGTTCTTTTTATTTATTTTCTCAATTTTGTTTATGAACTCTTTATGTTTAGATTGATTTTTTATTTAATACAATTTGAGGTATTTCAGATTCGTGATTGTTTTATTCTATTTATGATACTTTCAATTTAAATTAGATTTATTTTCCCTTTTGGCTTTGGTTAAGTAATTGGTAACACTTGAGTTATCAAACTCAGCTGTTGATTGAAATTGGAATTACTGATTGATCTGGATCACTCTAAAGCTAGTCCTTCCATAGGGATTGACTAGGACTTGAGGATCAAGCTAATTAGTCCACTTGACCTTCCTTTGTTTAGTAAAGGCTGACCAAGTGTGGTTAAAACCCAATTCTCATCACACCTGATAAGGATAACTAGGATACGAATTCCAGTTCTCATACCTTGCCAAGAGTTTTTCAATTATTAATTTATTTCCCTTGAAATTTATTTTCCTTGCTCAATATTTCAAAAAACCTAAAAATATATAATTTTCCATAACCAATAATAAATACACCTCCCTGCAATTCCTTAAGAAGACGACCTGAGGTTTGAATACTCGGTTATCAATTTTATTGGGTTTGCTTAAGTGACAACCAAAACTTTTGTACGAAAGAATTTTTTGTTGGTTTAGAAACTATACTTACAATGCGATTATATTTGTGCAATTCTTTACCGATAAAATCCGATCGTCATATTTTCTAGCATTTTAACCGATATGACTTTGTGATTGTGACTTTGGTTTGCATTTAGCTTGACTGATTGACTCTGGTCTCTCCTTGGTTCATTTTGATCCAAAGTTTGCAATCCAAATTCATCCAATCCACCAGTTTTGTCACTTGGAAACAAACATAAAGAGCCAAGAAACATTCCTTCACCTTACAAGTTAGAAATTTTTTTTTCATGTTGTAAACTTAGCTATTGCTGCTACTTTTCACTGCTAATAATCTAAATTTCACTACATTGTTGTGCTTTTTGTGCTCATTATTTTTAATTCAATCGAATAGTTTTTATTGGTTTAGTTAATTCAATGAATGTGTTTTGTTTTTTGTGACTATTTTAATGAATTCAATAGTGATAAAATGACTAAAGAATGATAAATTATTAATAATTGATGAGATCAAAGCTTATGTTACATTTTGGTTGATATAGTCCCCAT
The DNA here is from genome assembly GCF_000817695.3 of Arachis duranensis. Taxonomy (NCBI): domain Eukaryota; kingdom Viridiplantae; phylum Streptophyta; class Magnoliopsida; order Fabales; family Fabaceae; genus Arachis; species Arachis duranensis. The sequence goes on from NC_029780.3 coordinate 48,216,771, forward strand.
TTTTGTTTATATTAGATATATTTTAGGATATTTATTTATAACGGTGAATTATATGGTAAATATGTAAGTTTACAGAGCTTTCCTTTTATAGGATGAAAGAGAGATTGAAAAAGTTAGGACCCACATTTTGACCAATAATAAAATAATAAAAAATAACTATAAAAGAAATTTATATTTTCTCTCTATACAGTTGTAATCTGTATAGTAGAGTGTCCCATTTATTTATTATTTTATTATAAGAGAAAGTCCAGGGAGCCAACACTTTTATTAAAATTTGGCCAACACTTAACTAGCAAAAGAAAAGTGAGTAATTCCACACCATTAGATTTAATCTCACACCATTAAAAATACTAATAATGGCTAATTGATGGCTACAAATTACAAAACTTACTAGCCCCCTAGCACTCCTCTTATTATAAAATGATTTTTTCGGTTAGACCACAGTTGAACCGATTGAACTAGTGAACAAGTGGCTAAAGCAATTCAATGATCAATTTGATTTTCAGAACCTTGATTACAAGGATACCATGCAGTTATTTGTATGCTAAGAAATTAACCAATAAAGTAACTAAACCAACCTTTAACAAGTGACAGATTTAAAAAATTTTGACAGTGGGGCAAAATATATATATCATAATAATAATTTTTATAATAAAAATATTATGTGAACATAAAAAACTAGTTATCAAATTATTCATTAATTATTATGTATTTATGTATAAATATATGTGTTATTTAACTTATTTTTAATGTATATTTTCTATTTTAATATACATTTTATATGGATGGTTATTTTTTATGTACATATAGTATGATTTTATTGTTATAATTATATTTTGTTAATGTAAAATATGATTAGTTTTCAAAATATCTAATTTATAAATTAAAATATTAAAATAATAATTTAAATAATAACATATAATTTAAAATTTTATTTTTTAGGTTTCATGTTTTGAAAAAATTGAGTAATCTTTTTTTTAACGATACAATAGAAATGTCTCTTTATCTATATATATCACTAAGAAATTATTTAGAAATTTACTGCTTGTACAATTAGAAGCCAACTTTTAGTGATATTCATAGTTGGGAAGTTCTTTCAATTAAAGTAGTTGCTATGAAAAAAATTAAAGCTAACTTGAAAAAAAGATAAATAACACTTTTTCGAATTGATTTCTAAAAAAAATACCAATCTTATTTAAATTGAGAATTATTAATTCTAATAGACATGTAATATAAATTTATTAAATTGACTATTAACTACCAAAAGTTAAGTAAAAAATTAGTGAGGTTGAATTCAATAATTTAATGAAGGAAAAAAATTATTATCATATATTACTCAAAGTTTTAAATTGTAGTAGGAGCACTTGCCTCTACAATAATAAACATAGAACAGTCCCTTCCTTTAACGATACTTAAATGAGTCAAAATCCTAATACGTTATTTTAGCATGTGGGGTATCAATATAGCTTGTACGCGCTCTCTTTCGATTATATTGAAAACAAGTTTACAGGGGGAGTACAAGATCCAAAAAAAGCAGCTACTAACTTGCTATAAATTTGTAAACTTCGTTGAACTATAAAGCTCCGTTTGTTTGCAAAGACTATAACTGAGATAGAGAAATTAGAACTTATTATCATATCAATAAAACTCTACATCCAAGTAAAATACTTAATCAAGTATAACTAAGTTGTTATAACAACTTTTTAAATCATGCACTTTTCTCCTTCTCCTTCCTCGTTTTCTTCTCCTTCTCCATCTCCTTCCCTGTTTTTTTCTCCTCCTCTTACTCCTTCTCCTTCTTCTCCTTCTTCTACTTCTTCTAAATTTGCACACACAGGTTTTTCTTCTTTCCTTGTTCTTCTTCTCCTCCTCCTCTTTCTTCTTCTTCTCCTTCCAAATTCGCACACGCAGATTCTTCTTCTTCTTCTTCTTCTTCTTCTTCTTCTTTTTCATTATCGTCTTCACCAATAATACCAATATTTTGCAAACATCTTTAGTTCTGGTTTTCTTTGCTGTCATCATTAAATAATTTTGGTTTATTTATTAATTTATTTCGGTTTATTTGTGTGTTAATTGAGGTTCACTTGATGCTGTTGATAAGTATTGACCAAATTTTTTATTCCCTAAGTAATTTTGGTTTATTTCTTAGTTTAATTGGGATTCATTTGGATCTAAAAATGAATTCAATGTATTTTTGTTAATGATTGAGTCTTTTTTTTAGCGAAATAGAATGAAATTATTTATTATTACTTTATTCAATTTTATTAGATTTCATTCCATTCCATTCAATTTGTCTTGAAAGCCATTCCGACCATTGGACAAATTATTCATCGATAACACACATGGACTACAAATGAATCGAAGATATTATTAAAGTAAAACTATTGTATAATACCAAATGAACCAAACATTTGTCTATTATATAAATTCGAATTCAGAAACACCTGCATCTAGAATGAACTAAAAATATTATCAATGTGAGACCACTGTATAATACTAAATGAACCAAAGAAAAAAAAGAAAGAATCTATGTGCGCAAATTTGAAAGAAAAAGAAGAAGAAAATGGAGAAGGATGAGGAGGAGAAGGAGGAGAAAACGGAGAAATAGACGGAGAAGACAAAGACGAAGAAGTTGCTTTATTGAAATGTGCATGTGATACACGCTGGTGTTATGAAAGTAGTTTTTGTTGAGTTTGGGCCAACTTGGTTGGACTTGGTTGCCAAAAACACTTGAATGTATAGCTGGACTGTTATCGTATTTTATATTAGTGGAACTAAAATTTTAGTTTCAGGATCTAAAATTTTACTCCCTATATTTTCAAAAGGTAAAAAATCATGAGACAAAAATTCTAAAAATAGAAACCAAAATGTTAATAATATTTCTTTGTAAAAATACTCCCATTCAACTTTCTAAATTTCAATTTACCCTTCCCAACTAGTGTAAGAACCGCGATAAATTAATTGTCTAATTAAGTACTTAATATTGTCCAAATTAGATTCCAAAAATTTAGAGTGAGAAATTGAAGATTTAAATATGATTTTTATACTCAGTGAATTTTTCTGAGTCAGAAAATGTATTTTCAGCAAAAAACCGAGAAAATCGGCGAACCGGCAGCCAAACCTGTTGAACTGGTTCAAGTCTGTCTGGTACTGTGCGATAAAAATTTAAAATAGTCAAAAACCTTAGAAAAATATTTAAAGTAAAAAACTGGGTATTAATTATAAAGGTTTGGCCCAAAGTTGGGTCAAACAGGCTAAAAAATGCTAACGGGTTAGATTGGGCCCAAGTTGGTCCCAAGCCTAACATATATAAGCCATTAAGTGAACCCCATTCAGCCACCATAACACTTAGAAGGTGAGAGTTGCAGCTGACTTTAGAAGAGAGGAAGGGGTTTCAAAAAAATACTATTCACTCCTCACTTCCAAAGGCCATATCTCGAGCTACGGTTCTCTGATTCGCGTGCCGTCAGCGGCTACGTAAAGCTCTTGTCGAGCCCGTCACTTCGATTTAAGATTTGTGGTAAAGTTTTTGAAATTTCCCTTCCTTACTGCTGCCCTAAGAAATTCAAGTTTGATGAGTGATGATTTTGAGAAAACTTTGTGTTTTGGTTGTTTAGGTGCTACTCCTTAGTGAGGAAATATTGTGTTCTAGCCCAAATTCAATGGATGAGGTAAGATTCTCAAGAACCCTAGTAAAATAATTAATTGTGAATATTAGGTTTTTATTTATATAAAATGTTTCGTATTGGCTTGAATATTGGAGCTTGTTGGTGAGTGTTGATGCTTGTTGGAGATTCTTGGTGACTTGGATTGTGATTGGAAGCTCGTTTTGCACTCAATTTGAGTTTTGGCACATTGGGAATTGGCCAAGGTATGGTTTTGATTTTTTCTATGTAATATATAATATTTCTGGACACTTAGGTTAATGACCCATAGGATAGGATTGGATTGTATTGGTTGTTTGATTTGTTGAGATATGATGAATGATGAATAATGAATTGATGAGCTTTGGCTATGTTAATGAAAGTGTTGTATGATATTGTATGATGATTTGATGATTTGGAATGTTGATAAATTACAACGTTGATGTTGGTAGCATGATATTGGAGATTGAGATTGAAATTGATTATAATGATGGTTGATAAGGGTGAAATGATATTTGATTAATGTGTTAGTGGAAATATGAGTGCATTACCATGTATTTGATAATGAGAATTGATGATCTCATAAGGTGGAGGGGTGAATTGAGGTATGGTAAATGGTAAGATTTGATGTGGGATGGAGTTAATGTGGTTTTGGTTGGTTTGAGTTGTGAAAATTGGGAAATTGATAATCTGTGAATTTTTGGTAAAACTAAAAATTTGGTGAACTTCCATGAATCATATCTTGAACTACCGTGCTTGAAATTCAATGTATTTTATATCAAATGAAAAGGAAATTGAACAAGCTTTAAAATGGTTTAAATTTTGTGGAAATCCAAATTTGGTAAAAAAAAGATATGATTATGGGAAGTTTGGTGTCAAAATCTTGTTATTTCTGGTTTGTGTGCGCACGCACACCCCTATCATTTTCGAACTTGTGCGCAAGCACAGCTTTGTGCGTACGCACACACAGGGGAAGGCTTTCTGTTTAAAGCACTAGCACAACCTGTGTGCGCACATAACCAATGAAGTTTTACAACCTGTGCGCATGCACAGCCCTGTGCACACACACACGTTGGGAAGTGCATTCTGTTGAGGGCTGATGAGCGGATAATTTATACGCTTTTTGGCATTATTTTTAGGTAGTTTTTAGTATGATCTAGTTACTTTTAGGGATTTTTTCATTAGTTTTTATGATAAATTTACATTTCTGGACTTTACTATGAGTTTGTGTGTTTTTCTATCATTTCAGGTATTTTCTGGCTGAAATTGAGGGACCTGAGCAAAACTCTGATAGGAGGCTGACAAAGGATTGCTGATGCTGTTGGAATATGACCTCCCTGCACTCAAAATGGATTTTCCGGAGCTACAAAACTCCAAATGATGCGATCTCAACAGCGTTGGAAAGTAGACATCTAGAGCTTTCCAGCAATATATAATAGTCTATACTTTATTCGTAATTAGATGACGTAAACTGGCGCTCAACGCCAGTTCCATGCTGCATTCTAGAGTCAAACGCCAGAAACACGTCACGAACCAGAGTTGAACGCCCAAAACAAGTTACAACTTGGCGTTCAACTCCAAGAGAAGCCTCAGCTCGTGGATAGATCAAGCTCAGCCCAAGCACACACCAAGTGGGCCCTGGAAGTGAATTTATGCATCAATTACTTACTTCTGTAAACCCTAGTAGCTAGTTTAGTATAAATAGAACTTTTTACTAGTGTATTAGACGTCTCGGACGAATTACTACTATTTTCTATTCAATTCGACTTATTCCTATTCTAAGATATTCGTTGCACTTCAACTTGATGAATGTGATGATCCGTGAAACTCATCATCATTCTCACTTATGAACGCGCGTGACTGACAACCACTTCCGTTCTACCTTAGGCCGGGCGCATATCTCTTGGATTCCTTAATCAGAATCTTTGTGGTATAAGCTAGAATTGATGGCGGCATTCATGGGAATCCGGAAAGTCTAACCTTGTCTGTGGTATTCCGAGTAGGATTCTAGGATTGAATGAGTGTGACGAGCTTCAAACTCGCGATTGCTGGGCGTGATGACAAACGCAAAAGAATTAAGGGATTCCATTCCAACATGATCGAGAACCGACAGATGATTAGCCGTGCTGTGACAGAGCATTTGGACCATTTTCACTGAGAGGATGGAATGTAGCCATTGACAACGGTGATGCCCTATATATAGCTTGCCATAGAAAGGAGTGACAAAGATTGGATAAAGATAGTTGAAAACCAGAGATTCAGAAGGAACACAGCACCTCCGTACACCTATCTGAAATTTCCACCGTTGGATTACATGAGTAACTTTATCTTTATTTTCTATTTATTTATTATTTATTATTATGATTTGAAAATCTAATAACCCTTTATTATCCGCCTGACTGAGATTTATAAGATGACCATAGCTTGCTTCATACCAACAATCTCTGTGGGATCGACCCTTACTCACGTAAGGTATTACTTGGACGACCCAGTACACTTGCTGGTTAGTTGTGCGGAGTTGTGCCAAAGTGGGATTTATGTTTGAGAGCACCAAGTCTTTGGAGCCATTGTTGATGATCACAATTTCGTCCACCAAGTTTTTGGCGCCGTTGCCGGGGATTGTTCGAGTATGAACAACTGACGGTTCATCTTGTTGCTCAGATTAGGTAATTTTTTCTTTTCAAAAAAAGTTTTCAAAAATTCTTTCAAAATTTTTCTTTATTTTCGTTTTTCAAAAATACAATTTTCAAAAAAATAATAAAAATACAAAAAAATTCATAAAATCATAAAAAAACCAAAAATATTTTGTGTTTCTTGTTTGAGTCTTGAGTCAATTTTTAAGTTTGGTGTCAATTGCATGCTTTAAAATTTTTTTATTGCATTTTTCAAAAATTCATGCACTCATGGTGTTCTTCATGATCTTCAAGTTATTCTTGGTAAGTCTTCTTGTTTGATCTTGATATTTTCTTGTTCTGTGTTGTATGTTGTTTTTCAAGTGTATTCTTGCATTCATAGTGTCTAAGCGTTAAAGAATTCTAAGTTTGGTGTCTTGCATGTTTTTTTTTGCATAAAAAATTTTTCAAAAATATGTTCTTGATGTTCAAGATGATCTTCAAAGTGTTCTTGGTGTTCATCTTGACATTCATAGTGTTCTTGCATGCATCTTGTGTTTTGATCCAAAATTTTGTTTTGGGTCATCTTTATGTTTTTCTCTCTCATAATTAAAAATTCAAAAATCAAAAAAATATCTTTTCCTTATTTCTCTCCTACTTTTCAAAAATTTGAGTTGACTTAGTCAAAAATTTTTAAAATTAGTTGTTTCTCATAAGTCAAGTCAAATTTTCAATTTTAAAAATCCTATCTTTTCAAAATTTTTTTCAAAAATCAAATCTTTTTCATTTTTATCTTATTAATTTCGAAAATTTTAAAAATTATTTTCAAAAATCTTTTTCTTAATTTTATTTCAAATTTTTGAAATTACACTAACAATTAATGTGATTGATTCAAAAATTTGAAGTTTGTTACTTTCTTGTTAAGAAAGGTTCAATCTTTAAATTCTAGAATCATATCTTTTAT
>NC_029780.3:48224085-48225408 GCF_000817695.3 Arachis duranensis
TATCTTTTATATCATATCTTTTTCAAAATTTTATCTTTTTCAAAAATTTGATTTTAAAATATCTTTTCTAACTTCTTATCTTCTTATCTTTTCAAATTTGATTTTCAAATCTTTTTCAACTAACTATTTGACTTTTTGTTTGTTTCTTATCTTTTTCAAAACCAACTAACTACTTTCCCCTCTCTACTTTTTGAAAATATCTCATCCCTTTTTCAAAAATTCTTTTTAATTAACTAATTGTTTTAAATTTTAATTTTAATTCTATCTCATCTTTAATTTTCGAAAATCATTAACTCCTTTTCAAAATTAATTTTCGAATTCTCTCTCTCATCTTCTTCTATTTATTTATTCATTTACTAACACTTCTCTTCACCCCTCTTCATCTCCAATCACTGCCTTTATCCTTACCCTTGTGTTTGGATTCTCCTTTCTTTATTCTTTTCTTCTTCTACTAATAATAAGGATCCTCTTTACTGTGACACAGAGAATTCCTCTTCTTTTCTTGTTCTCTTCTCTTTCATATGAGCAGGAACAAGGAAAAAAATACTCTTGTTGAAGCTGATCCTAAACCTGAAAGGACTCTGAAGAGGAAACTAAGAGAAGCTAAATTACAACAATCCAGAGACAACTTTGCTGAAATTTTCGAACAAGAGAAGGAGATGGCAGCCGAACCCAACAACAATAATGCAAGGAGGATGCTTGGTGATTTTACTAAACCCACGTCCAAGTTTGATGGAAGAAGCATCTCAATTCCTGCCATTGGAGCAAACAATTTTGAGCTGAAACCTCAATTAGTTACTCTAATGCAACAGAACTGCAAGTTTTATGGACTTCCATGTGAAGATCCTTACCAGTTTTTAACTGAGTTCTTGCAGATTTGTGAGACTGTTAAGACGAATGGAGTAGATCCTGAAGTCTACAGGCTCATGCTTTTCCCTTTTGCTGTAAGAGACAAAGCTAGAACATGGTTGGACTCATAACTTAAAGATAGCCTGGACTCCTGGGATAAGCTGGTCATGGCCTTCTTGGATAAATTCTTTCCTCCTCAAAAGCTGAGCAAGCTTAGAGTGGATGTTCAGACCTTCAAGCAAAAAGATGGTGAATCCATCTATGAAGCTTGGGAAAGATACAAGCAGATGACCAAAAAGTGTCCTTCTGACATGTTTTTAGAGTGGACCATATTAGATATATTCTATTATGGTCTATCTGAGTTTTCTAAAATGTCATTGGACCACTCTGCAAGTGGATCCATTCACCTAAAGAAAACGCCTACAGAAGCTCAAGAACTTATTGATATGGTTGCAAATAACCAATTCATGTACA
>NC_029780.3:48225421-48232973 GCF_000817695.3 Arachis duranensis
CACTTGTGAGAGGAATTCCATGAATAATGGGACGCCTCAAAGGAAGGGAGATCTTGAAATTGATGCTCTGAATGCCATATTGGCTCAGAACAAAATGTTGACTCAGCAAGTCAATATGATTTCTCAGAGTCTGGATGGATGGCAAAATGCATCCAACAGTACTAAAGAGGCATCTTCTGAAGAAGAAGCTTATGATCCTGAGAACCATGCAATGGCAGAGGTAAATTACATAGGTGAACCTTATGGAAATACCTATAATTCATCATGGAGAAATCATTCGAGTTTCTCATGGAAGGATCAACAAAAGCCTCAACAAGGCTTTAATAATGGTGGAAGAAACAGGCTCAGCAATAACAAGCCTTTTTCATCGTCTTCTCAGCAACAGACAGAGAATTCTGAGTTTCTCAGCAACAGACAGAGAATTATGAACAGAATACCTCTAACTTAGCAAATTTAGTTTCTGATTTGTCTAAGGCCACTTTAAATTTCATGAATGAAACAAGGTCCTCCATTAGAAATCTGGAGGTACAAGTGGGCCATCTGAGTAAGAAAATCACTGAAATCCCTCCTAGTACTCTCCCAAGCAATACTGAAGAAAATCCAAAGAGAGAGTGCAAGGCCATTGACATAGTCAATATGGCCAAATGCAAAGAGGAGGAGGAGGACGTGAATCCCAATTAGGAAGACCTCATGGGACGTCTCTCAAGCAAGAAGGAGTTCCCTATAGAGGACCTAAAGGAATCTGATGCTCATATAGAGACCATAGAGATTCTATTAAACCTCCTTCTGCCATTCATGAGCTCTGAAGATTATTCTTCCTCTGAAGAGGATGAAGATGTAACTGGAGAGCAAGTTGCTCAGTATCTAGGAGCCATCATGAAGCTGAATGCCAAGTTATTGGGTAATGAGACTTGGGAAGGTGAACCTCCCTTGCTCATTAGTGAACTTGATACATGGGTTCAGCAAACTTTACCTCAAAAGAAACAAGATCCTGGGAAATTCTTAATACCCTGTACCATAGGCACCATGACCTTTGAAAAAGCTCTGTGTGACCTAGAGTCAGGCATAAATCTTATGCCACTCTCTGTAATGGAGAAGCTGGGGATCATTGAGGTACAGCCTGCCTTATTCTCATTACCTAGGAAGGAGGAGGATGAATGCATCATCCTTGGAAGACCTTTCCTAGCCACAACAGAAGCTGTGATAGATGTTAACAGAGGAGAATTAGTCATTCAATTGAATGGGGACTACCTTGTGTTTAAGGCACACGGCTATCCTTCTGTAACAAGGGAGAGTAAGCATGCAGAGCTTCTCTCAGTACAGAGTCAAACAAAGCCCCCACAGTCAAACTCTAAGTTTGGTGTTGGGAGGCCACAACCAAACTCTAAGTTTGGTGTTGAAACCCCACAACCAAACTCTAAGTTTGGTTTTGGGACTATACAACATTGACCTGATCACCTGTGAGACTCCATGAGAGCCCACTGTCAAGCTATTGACATTAAAGAATCGCTTATTGGGAGGCAACCTAATTTTTATTTATCTAATTTTATTTTATTTTATTGTTCTTTTATGTTTTATTAGGTTCATGATCCTGTGGAGTCACGAAAAAAATATTAAAATTAAAAAAGGATCAAAAACAGTAGAAGAAAAATCACACCCTGGAAGAAGGACTTACTGGCGTTTAATCGCCAGTAAGGAGCATCTGGCTGGCGTTCAATGCCAGAACAGAGCATGGATCTGGCACTGAACGCCAGAAATAGGCAACATCCCAGCGATCAAATGCCAAGAATGCACCATGAGGAGAGCTGGCACTGAACGCCAGAAACAAGCATGGAACTGGCGTTCAACGCCAAAACCATGCTGCACATGGGCATTGAACGCCCAAAGCATGCATCACTTCGGCGTTTAAACGCCAAAATTGCATGGAAAGGCATTTTACATGCCTAATTGGTGCAGGGATATAAATCCTTGACACCTCAGGATCTGTGGACCCCACAGGATCATCTTAGGATCTGTGCACCCCACAGGATCCCCACCTACCTCACCCTCTCCCTCTCCATTCACGGTCACCCCTTCTGTTTTCCATTCACCACTCACATCCATCCACTCTTCCCCATAAACCCCACCTACCTTCAAAATTTAAATTTTTTTCCCACCCAAAACCACCCTAAAAGGCCAAACCTACTCCCTCTCCCCTCACTATATAAACCCCTCCATTCTCCTTAATTTTCACACAACACAACCCCCTCTTCTATACCTTGGCCGAATACACCTCCCCCTCACTCTCCTCCATTTTTTCTCTTTTTCTTCTTCTTTTCTTTCTTCTCTTGCTCGAGGGCGAGCAAAATTTTAAGTTTGGTATGGTAAAAGCATAAGCTTTTTGTTTTTCCATTACCTTTGATGGCACCTAAGGCCGGAGAATCCTCTAGAAAAGGGAAAGGGAAGACAAAAGCTTCCACCTCCGAGTCATGGGAGATGGAAAGATTCATCTCCAAAGCCCATCAAGACCACTTCTATGATGTTGTGGCCAAGAAGAAGGTGATCCCTGAGGTCCCTTTCAAGCTCAAGAAAAATGAGTTTCCTGAGATCCGACATGAGATTTAAAGAAGAAGTTGGGAAGTTCTAACCTACCCCATCCAACAAGTCAGAATCTTAATGGTTCAAGAGTTCTATGCCAATTCATGGATCACTAGGAACCATGATCAAAGTAAGAACTCGAACCCAAAGAATTATCTTACAATGGTTCGGGGGAAATACTTAGATTTTAGTTCAGAAAATGTGAGGTTGGCTTTCAACTTGCCCATGATGCAAGGAGATGCACGCCCCTACACTAGAAGGGTCAACTTTAATCAAAGGTTGGACCAAGTCCTTATGGACATATGTGTGGAAGGAGCTCAATGGAAAAGAGACTCCAAAGGCAAGCCGGTTCAACTAAGAAGACTGGACCTCAAGCCTGTTGCTAGAGGATGGTTGGAATTCATCCAATGCTCCATCATCCCTACTAGCAACCGATCCGAAGTTACTGTGGATCGGGCCTTCATGATTCATAGCATCATGAATGGATAGGAAGTAGAAGTTCATGAAGTCATCTCCCATGAATTCTACAAAATAGCCGATAAGTCATCTACTTTGGCAAGTCTAGCTTTTCCTCATCTTATTTGCCATCTATGTAGCAACTATGTCTCAAAGCTATGAATAAATTCCATAAATCCGTCACCTCTCTTAAATGAAAAATGTTTTTAATTCAAAAGAACAAGAAGTACATAAATTTCGAAAATTATCCTTGAATTTAGTTTAATTATATTGATGTGGTGACAATACTTTTTGTTTTCTGAATGAATGCTTAAACAGTGCATATTTTTTATCTTGTTGCTAATAAATGTTAAAATTGTTGGCTCTTGAAAGAATGATGAACAAAGAGAAATGTTATTGATGATCTGAAAAATCATGAAATTGATTCCTGAAGCAAGAAAAAGCAGTGAAAAACAAAAGCTTGTGAAAAAAAAATATTGGCAAAAAAAATTTAGAAAGAAAAAGAAAAAGCAAGCAGAAAAAGCCAATAGTCCTTAAAACCAAAAGCCAAGGGTAAAAAGGATCCAAGGCTTTGAGCATCAATGGATAGGAGGGCCTAAGGAAATAAAATCCAGGCCTAAGCGGCTAAATCAAGCTGTCCCTAACCATGTGCTTGTGGCATGCAGGTCCAAGTGAAAAGCTTGAGACTGAGTGGTTAAAGTCGTGATACAAAGCAAAAAGAGTGTGCTTAAGAGCTCTGGACACCTCTAACTGGGGACTCTAGCGAAGCTGAGTCACAATCTGAAAAGGTTCACCCAGTCATGTGTTTGTGGCATTTATGTATCCGGTTGTAATACTGGAAAACAAAATGCTTAGGGCCACGGCCAAGACTCATAAAAGTAGCTATGTTCAAGAATCAACAAACTTAACTAGGAGAATCAATAACACTATCCGAAATTCTAAGTTCCTAGAGAAGCCAATCATTCTGAACTTCAAAGGAAAAAGTGAGATGCCAAAACTGTTCAGAAGCAAAATGCTACAAGTCCCACTCATCTAATTAGAATTAATATTCATTGATATTCTGAGATTTATATTATTTTCTCTTCTTTTTATTCTAATTGATTTTCAGTTGCTTGGGGACAAGCAACAATTTAAGTTTGGTGTTGTGATGAGTGGATAATTTATACACTTTTTTGCATTGTTTTTAGGTAGTTTTTAGTAGGATCTAGCTACTTTTAGGGATGTTTTCATTAGTTTTTATGATAAATTCACATTTCTAGACTTTACTATGAGTTTGTGTGTTTTTCTATAATTTTAGGTATTTTCTGGCTGAAATTGAGGGACCTGAGCAAAACTCTGATAAGAAGGCTGACAAAGGACTGCTGATGTTGTTGGATTCTGACCTCCCTGCACTCGAAATGGATTTTCTGGAGCTACAATACTCCAAATGGTGCGCTCTTAACGGATTTGGAAAGTAGACATCCAGAGCTTTCTAGAAATATATAATAGTCTATACTTTATTCGAGATTAGATGATGTAAACTGGCGCTCAATGACAGTTCCATGCTGCATTCTGGAGTCAAATGCCAGAAACACGTCACGAACCAGAGTTGAACGCCAAAAATACGTTACAACTTGGTGTTCAACTCCAAAAGAAGCCTCTGTACGTGTAAAGCTCAAGCTCAGTCCAAACACACACCTAGTGGGCCCCGGAAGTTGATTTCTGCATCAATTACTTACTTTTGTAAACCCTAGTAGCTAGTCTAATATAAATAAGACTTTTTACTATTGTATTCAGTGTCCTGGATTGTACTTTTGATCCTTTGATCATGTTTGGGGGCTGGCCATTCGGCCATGCCTGGACCTTCATCACTTATGTATTTTTAACGATGGAGTTTCTACAGACCATAGATTAAGGGTGTGGAGCTCTGCTGTACCTCAAGTTTCAATGCAATTACTACTATTTTCTATTCAATTCCGCTTGTTCTTATTCTAAGATATTCGTTGCACTTCAACATGACGAATGTGATGATCTGTGACACTCATCATCATTCTCACCTATGAGCGCGTCACTAACAACCACTTCCGTTCTGCCTTAGACCGGGCGCATATCTCTTGGATTCTTTAATCAGAATCTTCGTGGTATAAGCTAGAATTGATGGCGGCATTCATGGGAATCCGGAAAGTCTAACCTTGTCTGTGGTATTCCGAGTAGGATTCCGGGATTGTATGACTGTGATGAGCTTCAAACTCGCGATTGTTGGGTGTGATGACAAACGCAAAAGAATCAAGGGATTCTATTCCGACATGATCGAGAACTGACAGCTGATTAGCCGTGCTGTGACAGAGCATTTGGACCATTTTCACTGAGAGGATGGGATGTAGCCATTGACAACGGTGATGCCCTACATACAGCTTGCCATGGAAAGGAGTAAGAAGGATTGAAGGAAGGCAGTAGGAAAGCAGAGATCCAACAGGGACAAGCATCTCCAGACACTTATCTGAAATTCCCACCATTGAAATACATGAGTGACTCTATCTTTATTTTCTGCTTATTTATTATTAATATTCAAAAACTCCATAACATTTATTATTTGCCTAACTGAGATTTACAAGATGACCATAGCTTGCTTCATACCAACAATCTCCGTGGGATCGACCCTTACTCACGAAAGGTATTACTTGGACGACCCAGTACACTTGCTGGTTAGTTGTGCGGAGTTGTGACAAAGTGTGATTTATGTATGAGAGCACCAGGTGTTTGGAGCCGTTGTCGATGATCACAATTTTGCCCACCAAGTAGATGATCATCAATAATGGCTCCAAAGACTTGGTGCTCTTAAACATGAATCACACTTTGTCACAACTCTGCACAACTAACCAGCAAGTGTACTGGGTCGTCCAAGTAATACCTTAAGTGAGTAAGGGTCGATCCCACAGAGATTGTTGGTATGAAGCAAGGTATGGTCATCTTGTAAATCCCAGTCAGGCGGATTTAACTAATTTAAGAGATTAATGGTTTTTCGAATAATAATAATAAATAAATAGAAAATAGTTACTCATATAATTCAATAGTGGGAATTTCAGATAGGTGCATGGAGATGCTGTGTTCCTTCTGAATCTCTGCTTTTCTACTGCTTTTATCCAATCTTTGTCACTCCTTTCTATGGCAAGTTGTATGTAGGGCATCACTGTTGTCAATGGCTACATCCCATCCTCTCAGTGAAAATGGTCCAAATGCTCTATCACAGCACGGCTAATCATCTGTCGGTTCTCGATCATGTTGGAATAGAATCCCTTGATTCTTTTGCGTTTGTCATCACGCCCAGCAAGCGCGAGTTTGAAGCTCGTCACAGTCATCCAATTCCGGAATCCTACTCGGAATACCACAGACAAGGTTAGACTTTCTGGATTCCCATGAATGCCGCCATCAATTCTAGCTTATACCACAAAGATTCTGATTAAGGAATCCAAGAGATACGCATCCTAGCTCTTGCTTGTAGAACGGAAGTGGTTGTCAGGCAGGCGTTCATGAGGATGGATGATGATGAGTGTCACAGATCATCACATTCATCAGGTTGAAGTACGAATGGTATCTTAGAACAGGAATAAATCGAATTGAATAGAAAATAGTAGTAATTGCATTAAAACTTGAGGTACAGCAGAGCTCCACACCCTTAATCTATGGTGTGTAAAAACTCCACCGTTGAAAATACATAAGTGATGAAGGTCCAGGCATGGCCGAATGGCCAGTCCCCATGAAAGACCGAATGGTCAAAAGAACTAGATAGCTCAAGACATCTAATAAACTAGTAAAAAGTTCTAGTTATACTAAACTAGCTACTAGGGTTTACAGAAGTAAGTAATTGATGCATAAATCCACTTTTGGGGCCCACTTGGTGTGTGCTTAGGCTGAGCTTGATCTATCCACGAGCTGAGGCTTCTCTTGGAGTTGAACGCCGAGTTGTAACGTGTTTTGGGCGTTCAAATCTGGTTCGTGACGTGTTTCTGGCGTTTGACTCCAGAATGCAGCATGAAACTGGCGTTGAGCGCCAGATTACATCATCTAATTACGAATAAAGTATGGACTATTATATATTGCTGAAAAGATCTAGATGTCTAATTTCCAACGCCATTGAGAGCGCGCCATTTGGAGTTATGTAGCTCTAGAAAATCTATTTTGAGTGCAGGGAGGTCAGATTCCAACAGCATCAGCAGTCCTTTGTCAGCCTCCTATCAGAGTTTTGCTCAGGTCCCTCAATTTCAGCCAGAAATTACTTGAAATCATAGAAAAACACACAAACTCATAGTAAAGTCCCGAAATGTGAATTTAGCATAAAAACTAATGAAAACATCCCTAAAAGTAGCTAGATCATACTAAAAACTACCTAAAAATAATGCCAAAAAGCGTATAAATTATCCGCTCATCATAACACCAAACTTAAATTGTTGCTTGGCCCCAAGCAACTGAAAATCAATTAGGATAAAAAGAAGAGAATATACTATAAATTCTAAAATATCAATGAATATTAATTCTAATT
>NC_029780.3:48233188-48258149 GCF_000817695.3 Arachis duranensis
GAACACAGCTACTTTTATGAGTCTTGGCCGTGGCCCTAAGCATTTTGTTTTCCAATATTACCACCGGATACATAAATGCCACAAACACATGACTGGGTGAACCTTTTCAGATTGTGACTCAGCTTTGCTAGAGTCCCCAGTTAGAGGTGGCTAGAGCTCTTAAGCACACCCTTTTTGCTTTGGATCATGACTTTAACCAATCAGTCTCAAGCTTTTTACTTGGACCTGCATGCCATAAGCACATTGTTAGAGATAGCTTGATTTAGCCGCTTAGGCCTGTATTTTATTTCCTTGGGCCCCCCTATCCATTGATGCTCAAAGCCTTGGATCCTTTTTACCCTTGCCTTTTGGTTTTAAGGGCTATTGGCTTTTTCTACTTGCTTTTTCTTTTTCTTTCTATTATTTTTTTCAAGCTTTTGCTTTTTCACTGCTTTTTCTTGCTTCAAGAATCAATTTCATGATTTTTCAGATTATCAATAACATTTCTCTTTGTTCATCATTCTTTCAAGAGCCAACAATTTTAACATTCATAAACAACAAGATCAAAATTATGCACTGTTTAAGCATTCATTCAGAAAATAAAAAGTATTGTCACTATATCAATATAATTAAACTAATTTCAAGGACAATTTTCGAAATTTATGTACTTCTTGTTCTTTTGAATTAAAAACATTTTTGATTTAAGAGAGGTGAAGGATTTATGGAATTTATTCATAGCTTTAAGACATAATTACTACATACTAATGATCATGATGTAGAGACACAAAACATAGATAAAAACAAAAAACAGAAAAAATAAGAACCAGGAATGAATCCACCTTAGTGGTGTCTTCTTCTTGAAGGACCAATGATGTCCTTAAGCTCTTCTATGTCCTTTCCTTGCCTTTGTTGCTGCTCCCTCATTGCTCTTTGATCTTCTCTAATTTCATGGAAAATGATGGAGTGCTCTTGATGTTCCACCCTTAATTGATCCACATTGTAACTCAAATCTTCTAAGGAAGTGTTGAGTTGTTCCCAATAGTTATTGGGAGAAAAGTGCATCCTTTGAGGCATCTCCGGGATTTCTTGGTGATGAGCTTCCTCATGTGTCTCTTGGGTTCCATGAGTGGGCTCTCTTGTTTGCTCCATCCTTTTCTTAGTGATGGGCTTGTCCTCCTCAATGAGGATGTCTCGATGTCTCCTTCTATGATAACTCCAGTTGAGTAACATAGATGGCAAATAAGATGAGGAAAAGCTAGCCTTGCCAAATTAGAGGGCTTATCGGCTATTTTGTAGAATTCGTGGGAGATGACTTCATGAACTTCTACTTCCTCTCCATTCATGATGCTATGAATCATGATGGTCTGATCCACAGTAACTTCAGATCAGTTGCTAGTGGGGATGAGGGAGCGTTGGATGAACTCCAACCATCCTCTAGCTACAGGCTTGAGGTCCAATCTTCTTAGTTGAACCGGCTTGCCTTTGGAATCTCTTTTCCATTGAGCTCCTTCCACACATATGTCCATAAGGACTTGGTCCAACCTTTGATTAAAGTTGACCCTTCTAGTGTAGGGGCGTGTATCTCCTTGCATCATGGGCAAGTTGAACGCCAACCTCACATTTTCCGGACTAAAATCTAAGTATTTCTCCCGAACCATTGTAAGATAATTCATTGGGTTCGGGTTCTTACTTTGATCATGGTTCCTAGTGATCCATGCATTGGCATAGAACTCTTGAACCATTAAGATTCCGACTTGTTGGATGGGGTTGGTTAGAACTTCCCAACCTCTTCTTTGGATCTCATGTCGGATCTCCAGATACTCATTTTTCTTGAGCTTGAAAGGGACCTCGGGGATCACCTTCTTCTTGGCCACAACATCATAGAAGTGGTCTTGATGGGCTTTGGAGATGAATCTTTTCATCTCCCATGACTCGGAGGTGGAAGCTTTTGTCTTCCCTTTCCCTTTTCTAGAGGTTTCTCTGGCCTTAGGTGCCATCAATGGTAATGGAAAAACAAAAAGCTTATGATTTTACCACACCAAACTTAAAATATTGCTCGCCCTCAAGCAAGAGAAGAAAGAAAAGAAGAAGAAGAAGAGAAAATATGGAGGAGATTGAGGGGGAGGTGTATTCGGCCAAGGTGTAGAAGAGGGGGTTGTGTTGTGTGAAAATTAAGGAGAATGGAGGGGTTTATATAGTGAGGGGAGATGGAGTAGGTTCGGCCATTTAGGGTGGCTTTGGGTAGGAAAGAGATTTTGAATTTTGAAGGTAGGTGGGGTTTATGGGGAAGAGTGGATGGATGTGAGTGGTGAAGGGGGTAATTGGGAAGAGAGATTGAGGTGATTGGTGAAGGGTTTTTGGGAAAGTGTGTTATAGGATTATTAGGAGGTAAGGTGAGAATATGGTAGGTGGGGATCCTGTGGGATCCACAGATCCTGAGATGATCCTGTGGGGCCACAGATACTGAGGTGTCAAGGATTTACATCCCTACACCAATTAGGCATGTAAAATGCCTTTGCATGCAATTCTGGCATTTAAACGCCAAATTGATGCATGTTCTGGGTGTTCAACGCCCA
Source organism: Arachis duranensis (assembly GCF_000817695.3). Lineage (NCBI taxonomy): Eukaryota > Viridiplantae > Streptophyta > Magnoliopsida > Fabales > Fabaceae > Arachis > Arachis duranensis. Next base: position 48,235,744 of record NC_029780.3, read on the forward strand.
TGTGCAGCATGTTTCTGGCGTTGAATGCCAGTTCCATGCTTGTTTCTGGCGTTCAGCGCCAGCTCTCCTCAGGGTGCATTCCTGGCGTTTGAACGCCGGGATGTTGCTTGTTTCTGGCGTTCAGCGCCAGATCCATGCTCTGTTCTGGCGTTAAACGCCAGCCAGATGCTCCTTACTGGCGTTTAAACGCCAGTAAGTCCTTCCTCCAGGGTGTGATTTTTCTTCTGCTGTTTTTGATTCTATTTTTAATTTTAATATTTTTTCGTGACTCTACATGATCATGAACCTAATAAAACATAAAAGAACACTAAAATAAAAAATAAAATTAGATAAATAAAAATTGGGTTGCCTCCTAATAAGAGCTTATTTTATGTCAATAGCTTGACAGTGGGCTCTCATGGAACCTCACAGGTGATCAGGTCAATGTTGTACAGTCCCAACACCAAACATAGAGTTTGGTTGTGGGGTTTCAACACCAAACATAGAGTTTGATTGTGGGGGCTCCGTTTGACTCTGTACTGAGAGAAGCTCTGCATGCTTACTCTGCCTTGTTACAGAAGGATAGCCGTGTGCCTTAAACACAAGGTAGTCCCCATTCAATTGAAGGACTGATTCTCCTCTGTTAACATCTATCATAGCTTCTGCTGTGGCTAGGAAAGGTCTTCCAAGGATGATGCATTCATCCTCCTTCTTCCTAGTGTCTAAGATTATGAAATCAGTAGGAATATAAAGGCCTTTAACCTTTACCAACACATCCTCTACTAATCCATAAGCTTGTCTTACTGACTTGTCTGCCAATTGTAATGAAAATAAGGCAGGCTGTACCTCAATGCTTCCCAGCTTCTCCATTACAGAGAGTGGTATAAGATTTATGCCTATCCCTAGGTCACACAGAGCTTTTCAAAGGTCATGGTGCCTATGGTACAGGGTATTAAGAATTTCCCAGGATCTTGTTTCTTTTGAGGTAAAGTTTGCTGAACCCTTGTATCAAGTTCACTAATGAGCAAGGGAGGTTCACCTTCCCAAGTCTCATTACCAAATAGCTTGGCATTCAGCTTCATGATGGCTCCTAGATATTGAGCAACTTGCTCTCCAGTTACATCTTCATCCTCTTCAGAGGAAGAATAATCTTCAGAGCTCATGAATGGCAGAAGGAGATTGAATGGAATCTCTATGGTCTCTATATGAGCCTCAAATTCCTTTGGATCCTCAATAGGGAACTCCTTCCTGCTTGAGAGACATCCCATGAGATCTTCCACATTGGGATTAGCGTCCTCTCCCTCCTCCTTGCATTCGGCCATATTGATTATATCAATGGCCATGCACTCTCTTTTTGGATTCTCTTCTGTATTACTTGGGAGAGTGCTAGGAGGGATTTCAGTGATTTTCTTACTCAGCTGGCCCACTTGTGCCTCCAGATTTCTGATGGAGGTCCTTGTTTCATTCATGAAACTTAAAGTGACCTTAGACAGATCAGAGACTAAGTTTGCTAAGTTAGAGGTATTCTGTTCATAATTCTCTGTTTGTTGCTGAGAAGATGATGGATAAGGCTTGATATTGCTGAGCCTATTTCTTCCACCATTATTAAAGCCTTGTTGAGGCTTTTGTTAATCCTTCCATGAGAAATTTGGATGATTTCTCCATGATGAATTATAGGTGTTTCCATTAGGTTAACCCATGTAATTTACCTCTGCCATTGCAGGGTTCTCAGGATCATAAGCTTTTTCAGAAGCTGTCTCTTTAGTACTGTTGGATGCATTTTTGCATCCATTCAAACTTTGAGAGATCATGCTGATTTGCTGAGTTCGCACTTTGTTCTGAGCCAATATGGCATTCAGAGCATCAATTTCAAGAACTCCCTTCCTCTGAGGCGTCCCATTATTCACGGAATTCCTCTCAGAAGTGTACATGAATTGGTTATTTGCAACCATGTCAATAAGTTCTTGAGCTTCTGCAGGCGTTTTCTTTAGGTGAATGGATCCACATGCAGAATAGTCCAATGACATCTTGGAAAACTCAGATAGACCATAACAGAATATATCTAATATGGTCCACTCTGAAAACATGTCAGAAGGATACTTTTTGGTCATCTGCTTGTATCTTTCCCAAGCTTCATAGAGGGATTCACCATCTTTTTGCTTGAAGGTCTGAACATCCACTCTAAGTTTGTTTAGCTTTTGAGGAGGAAAGAATTTATCCAAGAAGGCTGTGACCAGCTTATCCCAGGAGTCCAGGCTATCTTTAGGTTGTGAGTCCAACCATGTTCTAGCTCTGTCTCTTACAGCAAAAGGGAAAAGCATGAGCCTGTAGACTTCAAGATCTACTCCATTCATCTTAACAGTCTCACAAATCTACAAGAACTCAGTTAAAAACTGGTAAGGATCTTTAGAAGGAAGTCCATGAAACTTGCAGTTCTGTTGCCTTAAAGCAACTAATTGAGGTTTCAGCTCAAAATTGTTTGCTCCAATGGCAGGAATTGAGATGCTTCTTCCATCAAACTTGGGCGTGGGTTTAGTAAAATCACCAAGTATTCTCCTTACATTATTGTTGTTGGGTTCGGCTGCCATCTCCTTCTCTTGTTCGAAAATTTCAGAAAGGTTGCCTCTGGATTGTTGTAATTTAGCTTCTCTTAGTTTCCTCTTCAGAGTCCTTTTAGGTTCAGGATTAGCTTCAACAAGAGTATTTTTTTCCTTGTTTCTGCTCATATGAACGAGAAGAGAACAAGAAAAGAAGAGGAATCCTCTATGTCACAGTAAAGAGGATCCTTATTATTAGTAGAAGAAGAAAAGAATAAAGAAAGTAGAGTCCAAACACAAGGGTAAGGATAGAGGCAGTGATTGGAGATGAAGAGAGGTGAAGAGAAGTGTTAGTAAATGAATAAATAAATAGAAGATGAGAGAGAGAATTCGAAAATTAATTTTGAAAAGGAGTTAATAATTTTCAAAAATTAAAGATGAGATAGAATTAGAATTAAAATTTAAAACAATTAGTTAATTTAAAAAGAATTTTGAAAAAGGGATGAGATATTTTCGAAAATTTGAGAGGAAAAAGTAGTTAAGTGGTTTTGAAAAAGATAAGAAACAAAAATAAATGTTAATTAGTTAGTTGAAAAAGATATTAAAATCAAATTTGAAAATATAAGAAGATAAGAAGTTAAATAAGATATTTTGAAATGAAATTTTTGAAAAAGATAAAATTTTGAAAAAAAGATATGATATAAAAGATAGGATAAAAAGATATGATTAAAAAGATATGGTTAGAAAAGATTTAATTTTTAAAATTAAAATTAATTACTTAACTAACAAGAAATTAAAAGATAAGATTCTAGAATTTAAAGATTGAACCTTTCTTAACAAGAAAGTAACAAACTTCAAATTTTTTAATCAATCACATTAATTGTTAGTGTAATTTCGAAAATTTGAAATAAAATTACGGAAAAGATTTTTGAAAAAATTATTTTAAAGAATTTTCGAAAAATAGTAAAAAAATGAAAAAGATATGATTTTTGAAAAAGATTTTGAAAAGATAAGATTTTTAAATTTGAAAATTTGACTTGACTTGTAAGAAACAATTAATTTTAAAAATTTTTGACTAAGTCAACTCAAATTTTCGAAAATTATGAGAAAATTAAGGAAAATATATTTTTTTATTTTTGAATTTTTAATGAGGAGAGAGAAAAACACAATTATGACCCAAACAAGAAGACTTACCAAGAACAACTTGAAGATCATGAAGAACACCATGAATGCATGAATTTCGAAAAATGCAAGAATTTTTAAATCATGCAATTGACACTAAATTTAAAACATGACACAAGACTCAAACAAGAAACACAAAATATTTTTGGTTTTTATGATTTTATGAATTTTTTTGTATTTTTATTATTTTTTTCGAAAATATTCTTTTAGAAAACGAAAAAAGAAGAAATTTTTGAAGGATTTTTGAAAAATTTTTGAAAGGAAAATAAAAAGAAAATTACCTAATCTGAGCAACAAGATGAACCGTCAGTTGTCCATACTCGAACAATCCCCGGCAACGGCGCCAAAAACTTGGTGTTGTTGCCGGATCAGAAAAACTTGGCGCTGTTGTTGCACGTAATTGTGATTCAAACAATCCCTGGCAACGGCGCCAAAAACTTGGTGGACGAAATTGTGATCTTCAACAATGGCTCCAAAGACTTGGTGCTCTTAAACATGAATCACACTTTGTCACAACTTCGCACAACTAACCAGCAAGTGTATTGGGTCGTCCAAGTAATACCTTACGTGAGTAAGGGTCGATCCCATAGAGATTGTTGGTATGAAGCAAGCTATGGTCATCTTGTAAATCCCAGTCAGGCGAATTTAACTAATTTATGAGATTATTGGTTTTTCGAATAATAATAAAAATAAATAGAAAATAGTTACTCATATAATTCAATGGTGGGAATTTCAGATAGGTGCATGGAGATGCTGTGTTCCTTCTGAATCTCTACTTTCCTACTGCTTTTATCCAATCTTTGTCACTCCTTTCTATGGCAAGCTGTATGTAGGGCATCACCGTTGTCACTGGCTACATCCCATCCTCTCAGTGAAAATGGTCCAAATGCTCTGTCATAGCACGGCTAATCATCTGTCGGTTCTCGATCATGTTAGAATAGAATCCCTTGATTCTTTTGCGTTTGTCATCAAGCCCAGCAATCGCGAGTTTGAAGCTCGTCATAGTCATTCAATTTCGGAATTCTACTCAAAATACCACAGACAAGGTTAGACTTTCCGGATTCCCATGAATGCCGCCACCAATTCTAGCTTATACCACGAAGATTATGATTAAAGAATCCAAGAGATACGCATCCTAGCTCTCGCTTGTAGAATGGAAGTGGTTGTCAGGCACGCATTCATGAGGATGGATGATGATGAGTGTCACAGATCATCACATCCATCAGGTTGAAGTACAAATGGTATCTTAGAACAGGAATAAATCGAATTGAATAGAAAATACTAGTAATTGCATTAAAACTTGAGGTACAGCAGAGCTCCACACCCTTAATCTATGGTGTGTAGAAACTCCACCGTTGAAAATACATAAGTGATGAAGGTCCAGGCATGGCCAAATGGCCAGCCCCCATGAAAGACCAAATGGTCAAAAGAACTAGATATTCCAAGACATCTAATAAACTAGTAAAAAGTTCTATTTATACTAAACTAGCTACTAGGGTTTACAGAAGTAAGTAATTGATACATAAATCCACTTCTGGGGCCCACTGAGTGTGTGCTTGGGCTGAGCTTGATCTATCCACGAGCTGAGGGTTCTCTTGGAGTTGGACGCCAAGTTGTAACGTGTTTTAGGCGTTCAACTCTGGTTCGTGACGTGTTTCTGGCGTTTGACTCCAGAATGCAGCAAGGAACTGGCGTTGAGCGCCATTTTACATCGTCTAATTACGAATAAAGTATGGACTATTATATATTGCTGGAAAGTTCTGGATGTCTACTTTTCAAATCCATTAAGATCGCGCCATTTGGAGTCCTTTAGCTCCAGAAAATCTATTTTGAGTGCAGGGAGGTCAGATTCCAACAGCATCTGCAGTACTTTGTCAGCCTCCTATCAGAGTTTTGCTTAGGTCCCTCAATTTCAGCCAGAAATTACCTGAAATCATAGAAAAACACACAAACTCATAGTAAAGTCCAGAAATGTGAATTTTTAGCATAAAAACTAATGAAAACATCCCTAAAAGTAACTAGATCGTACTAAAAACTACCTAAAAACAATGCCAAAAAGCGTATAAATTATTTCTGGAATCTAAGAGATACTCATTCAATCTGATATAGAATGGAGGTGGTTGTCAGAAACACGTTCATGGATTGAGGAAGGTGATGAGTGTCACGGATCACCACCTTCTGCATAGTTAAGCGCGAATGAACATCTTAGATAGGAACACGCATGTTTGAATGGAAAAACATAAATAATTGCATTAATTCATCGAGACACTGCAGAGCTCCTCACCCCCAATAATGGGGTTTAGAGACTCATGCTGCCAAAAGGTACAAATTTCAGATCTAAAAATGTCATGAGGTACAAAATAAGTCTCTAAAAGTTGTTTAAATACTAAACTAGTAACCTAGGTTTACAGAAAATGAGTAAACTAAGATAATTGGTGCAGAAATCCACTTCTGGGGCCCACTTGGTATGTGCTGGGGCTGAGACTTAAGCTTCTCATGTGCCTGGGCTGTTTCTGGAGTTGAACGCAAGGTTGTAATGTGTTTTTGGCGTTGAACTCCAACTTGTAACCTGTTTCTGGCGCTGGACGCCAGACTGCAACATGGAACTGGAGTTGAACGCCAGTGTACGTCATCTATCTTCACGCAAAGTATGGAGGATTATATATTTCTGGAAAGCCCTGGATGTCTACTTTCGAACCCAATTGAGAGCGCGCCAATTGGACTTCTGTAGCTCCAAAAATTCCATTCCGAATGCAGGGAGGTCAGAATCCAACAACATCAGCAGTCCTTTTTCAGCCTAAATTAGATTTTTGCTCAGCTCCCTCAATTTCAGCCAGAAAATACCTGAAATCACAGAAAAACACACAAACTCATAGTAAAGTCTAGAAATATAATTTCTGCTTAAAAACTAATAAAATTCCATTAAAAACTAATTAAAACATGCTAAAATCTACATGAAATTACCCCCAAAAAACGTATAAAATATCCGCTCATCACAACACCAAACTTAAACTGTTGCTTGTCCCCAAGCAACTAGATAAATAAAATAGGATAAAAAGAAATTAAGAAGCAATAATATCTCAGAGTTTTAAGTGAAGCTCAGATTCTAATTAGATGAGCGGGGCTAGTAGCTTTTTGTTTCTGAACAGTTTTGGCATCTCACTTTATCCTTTGAAATTCAGAATGATTGGCATCCATAGGAACTTAGAATTCAGATAGTATTATTGATTCTCTTAGTTTAGTATGTTGATTCTTGAACACAGCTACTTTATGAGTCTTGGCCGTGGCCCTAAGCACTTTGTTTTCCAATATTACCACCGGATACATAAATGCCACAGACACATAACTGGGTGAACCTTTTTAGATTGTGACTTAGCTTTGCCATAGTCCCCAATTAGAGGTGTCCAGAGTTCTTAAGCACACTCTTTTGCTTTGAATCACGACTTTAACCACTCAGTCTCAAGTCTTTCACTTGGACCTGCATGCCACAAGCACATGGTTAGGGCCGCTTAGGCCTGGATTTATTTCCTTGGGCCCTCCTACCCATTGATGCTCAAAGCCTTAGATCCTTTTCACCCTTGCCTTTTGATTTAAAGGGCTATTGGCTTTTTCTACCTCTTTTGCTTTTTTTTTGCAAGCTTTGTTTTTTCACTGCTTTTTCTTGCTTCAAGAATCAATTTCATGATTTTTCAGATCATCAATAACATTTCTCTTGTTCATCATTCTTTCAGGAGCCAACAACTTTAACATTCATAAAATTCAATATAAAAATATGCACTGTTCAAGCATTCATTCAGAAGACAAAAAGTATTGCCACCACATATAGATAATTAGAATTTTCCTTATTAAGAACTCGAAAAAAAATTAAATTGCCTCTTTATTCTAAAAATCTACTATTTTATTCATGTTTGATGATGATGATAAAAATAAATTATAACTTTATTGGAAATAAAATCAAAATAGAGATACTAGTTGCTACTACTAATATATAACTTCTAAGGTAAATTCCTAATAAGAACAGTTATCACAGAGTTAAGGCAAAGATTAGGACTCAACAACCTTTATTTTGGGAAGTGGGTGTTCCTCTAGTCTGTGGGGTGCTTGAACCTTCAAGTCACATCCTTGCTCTTCCTGTTCCCTTAGGTGCCATGATCTTAATGAGTTTTAGCTCAGTGATCATGGCAAATCACACCAAACTTAGAGGTTTGCTTGTCCTCAAGTAAAAGAAAGGAAAGGAGAGGAATAGAAGGAGAGGTAATTTCGAAATTCAAAAGATATGATGAGTTAAAAAAGATATGAGAAGAAATTAAAGAAAAATTAAGAAATATGTGTAGGATTATAATTTTTTTGAAATTGAAGTTGAAAGATGAGAGTTTGTAACATGTTTATGCAAGAAATCATGAATTGAAACATAAAAAAAAATTAAAAATTTGTGAAGAAAAAACGAATTTACCTCCTCCCACCATCCTGGCATTAAACGCCCAAACACTGCATGTTTTGGGCGTTTAACGCCCATGTGCAGCTTTTCCTGGGCGTTCAACGCCCATTTGTTGCTTCTTTCTGGCGTTGAATGACAGGAACTCCTTTGTCACTGGGCATTTTTCTGAACGCCCAGGATGCTGCAAATCTGGCGTTGAACGCCCAGAAGGTGCTTCTTTCTGGTGTTCAACGCCCAGAAGATGCTCCTTTCTGGCGTTTAACGCCCAGATGGCTATCCTTACTGGTGTTGAACGCCTAGGAGGTGCTTCTTTTGGGCGTTCAACGCCCAAAACAGCTTTTACTGGCTTTTTCGCACCAGTGAGCTTCCTTTTTTGCTATTTTATCCCCTGAATCCTTCTGTAACTCTGTGAACTTAAGCAGTTGCTATTTTACCTTGAAGATACTTGACATATACCTGTAAAAATTAATTAATTAACAAATAAGCTTTGTAAATGGCTGGGTTGCCTCCCAGCAAGCGCTTATTTATTGTCTTTAGCTGGACTATTAATGAGCTTTAGTTAAGTCTCAGTTTTGAGCATTCTTGTTCAAAATTGCTTTCAAGATAATGTTTGACTCTCTGTCCATTATCAATGAACTTTTTGTTAGAATCATTATCCTTGAGCTCTACGTATCCATATGGTGACACACTTGTAATCACATATGGTCCTCTCCACCGGGATTTCAATTTTCCGGGGAATAATCTGAGCCTAGAATTAAATAGCAGAACTTTCTGCCCTGGCTCAAAGACTCTGGATGACAATTTCTTATCATGCCATCTTTTTAATTTCTCTTTGTAAATTTTTGCATTCTCGAAAGTATTGAGTCTAAATTCCTCTAGCTTATTTAACTGGAGCAATCATTTTTCTCCAGCTAACTTGGCATCAAGGTTCAGGAATCTGGTTGCCCAGTAGGCCTTATGTTTCAGTTCCACTGGCAAGTGACATGCCTTTCCGTACACAAGCTGGTATGGAGAGGTCCCTATAGGAGTCTTGAATGCTGTTCTGTATGTCCACAGAGCATCATCCAGGCTTCTTGCCCAATCCCTTCTACGGTTAATTACAGTCCATTCCAGGATTCTTTTGAGTTCTCTATTTGAGACTTTAGCTTGCCCATTTGTCTGTGGATGATATGGAGTGGCCACCCTGTGGCTAACTCCATAACAAACCAAAGCAGAGTAAAGCTTTTTATTGCAGAAATGAGTGCCCCCATCACTGATTAATACTCTAGGGGTACCAAATCTGCTGAAGATATGTTTCTAGAGGAATTTTAGCATTGTCTTAGTGTCATTAGTGGGTGTTACAATAGCTTCCACCCATTTGGATACATAATCCACTGCCACCAGAATATAAGTGTTTGAGTACGATGGTGGGAAAGGCCCCATGAAGTCAATACCCCTTACATCAAACAACTCACAACTCAATCTCCAAGATTCCTTGTTGAGGCATGGCATAACTGTGAGGAAGATTGCCAGATCTTTGGCAGCTGTCACAATTAACTACAAATACTCGGGAATCCTTATAGAGAGTAGGCCAGTAGAAGCCGCATTGGAGGACTCTTGTGGTTGTTCACTCACTTCCAAAATGTCCTCCATACTGTGATCCATGGCAGTGCCAGAGGATCTTCTGTGCTTCTTCTTTAGGCACACATCTACGGATTACTCCGTCTGCACATCTCTTGAAGAGATATGGTTCATTCCAAAGATAGTACTTTGCATCCGTGATCAGCTTCTTTGATTGCTGCATACTGTATTCTTTGGGTATGAATCTCACTGCCTTGTAGTTTGCAATGTCTGCAAACCATGGCACTTCTTAGATGGCAAAGAGTTGCTCATCCGAAAAGTTTTTAGAGATCTTAGTAAGAGGGAGGGACGCCCCTTCTACTGGTTCTATTCGGGACAGGTGATCAGCTACTTGATTCTCTGTCCCTTTTCTACTTCTTATTTCTATATCAAACTCTTGCAGAAGCAACACCCATTTGATGAGTCTGGGTTTTGAATCCTGCTTTGTGAGTAAATATTTAAGAGCAGCATGATCAGTGTACATAATCACTTTTGATCCTACTAAATAGGATCTAAACTTGTCAATTGCGTAAACCACTGCAAGTAACTCTTTTTCTGTGGTTGTGTAATTCTTCTGTGCGTCATTTAAAACATGATTGGCATAGTAAATGACGTGCAGAAGCTTGTCATGCCTTTGTCCCAACACTGCACCTATGGCATGGTCACTGGCATCACACATTAATTCAAATGGTAATGTCTAGTCTGGTGCAGAGATGACTAGTGCTATAACCAGCTTAGCTTTCAGAGTCTCAAATGCCTGCAGACACTCCTGATCAAAGATAAATGGCGTGTCAGCAGCTAGCAGATTACTTAGAGGTTTGGCGATTTTTGAAAAATTCTTTATAAACCTCCTATAGAATCCTGCATGCCCCAGAAATCTTCTGATTGCCTTAACATTGGCTGGTGGTGGTAATTTTTCAATTACCTCTACCTTAGCTTGATCCATTTCTATTTCCTTGTTCAAAATTTTGTGTCTAAGGACAATTCCTTCAGTCACCATAAAGTGACATTTCTCCTAGTTTAAAACCAGGTTAGTCTCTTGGTACCTCTTTAGAACAAGTGCTAGATGGTCCAGACAGGAGCTGAATGAGTCTCCAAATACTGAGAAGTCATCCATGAAGACTTCCAGAAATTTTCCACCATATCAGAGAAAATTGAGAGCATGCACCTTTGAAAGAGGTAGTGCAAATCTTTTGAACTCATCCTCATTGACTCTCAGGGTTACTTCCCCTTTTTGAACATCAATGAGGGTTCGGCCAGTTGCTAGGAAAGGTCTTCCCAGAATGAGAGTTGGACTCTTATGCTCCTCCATTTCCAGCACCACAAAGTCAGTGAGAAAGGCAAATGGCCCAACCTTGACAATCATGTCTTCAATCACGCCTGATGGGTATTTAATGGAGCCATCAGCAACTTAGAGACATATCCGGGTTGGTTTAACTTCATCAGTCAACCCAAGCTTTTTGATAGTAGCTGCAGGTATTAGGTTAATACTTGCCCCAAGATCACATAGATCTTGCTTGGTACAAGTACCTTCTAATGTGCATGGTATCATAAAGCTTCCCGGATCTTTATGCTTCTCAGGTAAGCTTTTCAAAATGACTGCACTGCATTCTTCAGTGAGGTAAACTTTTTTAGTTTCCCTCCAATCCTTCTTATGACTTAAGATCTCTTTCATGAACTTAGCATAAGAGGGTATTTGATCAAGTGCCTCTGCAAACGGAATCTTTATTTCAAGAGTCCTGAGATAGTCTGCAAAGTGGGCAAATTGCTTATCCTGTTCCGCTTGGTGGAGTTTCTGAGGATAAGGCCTTTTGGATTTGTATTCCTCAACCTTAGTTGCTGCAGATTTATTGCCTATAGATGTGGGTTGAGAAGCCTTTTTAGATGGGTTATTATCAGCATTTGTATGTGTCTGATCCCCCACTGGCATTTGAATGCCAGGGGTGGAAGTTGGAGTGGCGTTAGACGCAACTCCTTACTTGTTTCTGGCGTCTAAACGCCAGAACTGTGCTCCCTTTGGGCGTTCAACGCCAAATCATTGCTTGTTTCTGGCGTTGAACGCCAGAAAAGAGCATGGTTTGGGCGTTCAGCGCCAGCATTATTCCTCTCTGGGCTCTGAAATTATTCCTCTCTGGGCTCTTACTGTCCTCAGAGGAATTTTGGGTAGTTTGCTCATTTCTTGGCTTCCTGCTATCTTGAAGTGAGGTATTTAATATTTTCCCACTTCTTAATTGAACTGCTTAGCACTCTTCTGTTATTTGTTTTGATAATTGCTGTTCTGTTTGTTTCAATTGCACTTCCATATTCATATTAGCCATTCTTGTTTCTTGTAATATCTCTTTGAATTCGGCTAACTGTTTTGTTAGAAAATCCATTTGCTGACTGAATTTTGTAACTTGTTTTGCAGGACTTATTTCAGCAGTTACTGTTTTAGCCTCTTCTTTCATGGAAGGTTCACTGCTTAGGTACAGATGCTGATTTCTGGCAACTGTATCAATGAGCTCTTGAGCTTCTTCTATTATCTTTCTCATGTGTATAGATCCACCAGCTGAGTGGTCTAGAGAAATCTGAGCTCTTTCTGTAAGCCCATAGTAGAAGATGTATAATTGCACCCACTCTGAAAACATTTCAAAGGGGCATTTTCTTAGCATCTCTCTGTATCTCTCCCAGGCATCATAAAAGGATTCATTATCTCCTTGTTTAAAGCCTTGGATGCTTAGTCTTAGCTGTGTCATCCGTTTTGGAGGAAAATAGTGATTCAGGAATTTTTTTGACAACTGTTTCCATGTCCTTATGCTGTCCTTAGGTTGGTTATTTAACCACCTCTTAGCTTGTTCCTTTACAGCAAATGGAAACAGTAATAATTTGTAGACATCCTGATCTACTTCCTTATCATGTACTGATAAACCACTATTTTATGGTTTATATTGTGTTTAATTGTGTGGTTTTGTCATGATCCTTACCCACTTATTCATTAATTTAGCATGCATTTATATTTCCTTCCTGAAATTATTACATGATTGAAAACTGCTCCCTAGAGACATTTAATAATGTATTTTAATTCTCCTTTATTCCATTCGATGCCGTAATCTGTGTGTTAAGTGTTTCAGGCTTTATAGGGCATGAATGAGTTGGAGATTGGAAAGAAAGCTAGCAAAAATGGAAGGAACACGAAAAATTGAGGAGATAACCAACGAGAAGTGACGCGACCGCATGGCTCACGCATTCGCGCGAAAGAGGAGAAATCACAGTGATGCGGCCGCATGGCTTACGCGACCGCGTGGATTGGAAAAGCACAAGTGACGCGGAAGCGTGGACGACACAAACGCGTGGTAGGAAAAACGCGAATGACGCGTCCGCATGAATGACGCGATCGCGTGACGTGCGCGATCTGCATAATCTGCAGAATTCGCTAGGGGCGATTTTGGACCCTATTTTGACCCAGTTTTTGGCCCAGAATAGCAGACTAGAGCCAGAGAACATGTAGAAACCAGGGACAACAATTCATTCTTCACAGTTTTAGTTTTAGATCTAGTTTTTACTCCTCCTCCAGGTTTTTCTCTCTACACATTCATAGTTCTTAGGACTTTATTTTTCTACCACTTTTTGCATTGGGATACTGAGAAGAGTTATTACCTTATCAAGACTTCGTCATTCTAGTTCGTTTTCTTTACTTGGCTTTACTCTTCTATGTCCTTTGCATTATTTAATTTTACCATTGGAATACTTTTAGGATTATTTAATACAAGGATTACTTTTATTTTTAATTGATTATTTTGATTTTTATTTACAATGTCTTTCTTTAATTCCTTTTCATATGTTATGAATTTTACATTCACAATGAGCGAGTAGTTCCCTAACTTGATGGGGAGTTGATTGAAAGGAACCCTTGAGTTGGAAAGCTTAAAAGAAAGATTGTAATTGGGTTTATTGTTGGATTACCCTCTAGTCACTAACACCAATCCCTTTTAATTAAGTGGGTTGCAACTTGTGAACGGACGTAGCATTCCAACTTGTTTGACTTTCCCTTACCTAGTAAGAGATAACTAAACAGGATAACCTTTAATTATCAATTAATCTAGAGAGTAATCCAACAATAATGGGGCTTCCAACTAATCAACTCCCAGTCAAGGCTTTTATTTACATTATTCAAATTCTCCAATTTAATTTCCTATTTACTCAACTCAAACCTTTTTGAAAACATCTGATTAATAAAATAGCACACTTTTATGCAACTCGTTGGGATTCATACTCCCAGTATTTTAATTTTAAATTTCTGTGACACCTTTCTAAATTGATAAGTGAATTTCTGGCGAGTTAAGAACTATACTTGCAACGTATATATTTTAATAATTTTTAATTCGCCAATTTCTGCCCGCATCATGTACCGTGTCAGCAAGTTGTAAAAATTGTGCCAGAAACTTTGTAGGTTCTTTCTGTGGAAGACCGAAATACTGGCAACTTTGCTGCACCATGATGGTGAGCTGAGGATTCAACTCAAAACTACTAACTCCAATGGAGGGTATAGATATACTACTCCCATATGAAGCAGTAGTGGGGTTAGCATATGACCCCAGAGTCCTTCTGGACTGTTCATTTCCACTTATGTCCATGTTGGAGTAAAGGGGGTAATGTGGATTTAAATTTTTATTTTATAAATAAATAAAAAAATAATTTTCGAAATAAAATAAAATAAAATAAAAACCAAAAGAAAAATAAGATAAAATAAGAAAATTGAAATTAAAAAATTAATAAGAATTTGAAAATATTTTATGAAGATTTTCAAAAAATTGAGGAGAGAGAAAATGGTTAGGATATTTTCGAAAAAGATATAATAATATTATTATTATTTTTTTTAAATCTTAAAAGGATAAGATTTGAAAAATTTTGAAATTGAAATCTGAATTTTTATAAAAAAAATTTCGAAAAAGTAGCTTAAAAATAGTTAGAAAAGATATTTTTTTTTTGAATTTTGAATTTTATGATGAAAGAGAAAAACACACAAAAGACACAAGACTTAAAATTTTTAGATGTAATGCTCCTTGTTTTTGAAAATTTTGGAGGGAAAACACCAAGGAACACCAAACTTAAAACTTTTAAGATCAAAACATAAAGAAGACTCAAGAAGACTTTGAAGATTCACAAGAACAACAAGAACAAAAGAAAGAACACCAAACTTAAAATTTTTAGAAAACTTCAATAAATTTTTCGAAAATTATAAAAAAGATTAACAATAAAACACCAAACTTAAAGTTTGGCACAAGATTCAATCAAAGAAAAATTATTTTTGAAAAAGATTTTAAAAAGAGGATACCCAATTGCCAAGAACATAAGCCAACGCTCTAGCCAACTGAGCTATAAATGTAACGTATTTTAAAGATGTATTATTTTTATAGATAAAAGTAAAATTTTTTTTGAAAACTAATGTTTTGAAAAAGCACAAGAAAAACAAGAAAAGACACAGAACAAGACAAACCAAAGATCAAACAAGAACAATTGACAAGAACAATTTGAAGATCAAGGAAAAACAAAGAACACTAATTCGAAAATTTAAAAGGAAAATATAAAATATGCAATTGACACCAAACTTAGAACAAGACACTAATTTACGAAAAATTAAAAATTAATAAGGACAAGTAATATTTTCGAAAAAAATTTTTGAAGAGAAATTAAAGGACTCAAATTTAATGACTCTATAGCATCAATACTATAATCCTAATCTAAGCAACAAAATAAACCTTTAGTTGTTCAAACTCAAACAATCCCCAGCAACGGCGCCAAAAACTTGGTGCACAAAATTGTAATCACACTTTTGCAATCCGCACAACTAACCAGCAAGTGCACTGGGTCGTCCAAGTAATACCTTACGTGAGTAAGGGTCGATCCCACGAAGATTGTTAGCTTGAAGCAAGCTATGGTTATTTTATTATTCTTAGTCAGGAGATCAATAATAATTATCAGTTTGAATTACTAAAAAGAAATAAAAGAGCATGAAATAATTACTTAATGTGCAATAATGGAGAATATGTTGGAGTTTTGGAAATGCTTTGTCTTCTGAATCACTGCAACATACTACTTTCTTACTTTCAGAATTTGCAAGGCTCCTTCCATGGCAAGCTATATGTAGGGCATCACCATTGTCAATGGCTACTTCCCATCCTCTCAGTGAAAACGGTCCAAATGCTCTGTCACAGCACGGCTAATCAGCTGTTGGTTCTCGATCATGTCGGAATAGAATCCATTGATTCTTTTGCGTTTGTCATCACGCCCAACACTCGCGAGTTTGAAGCTCGTTACAGTCATCAAATCCCAGAATCCTACTCGGAATACCACAGACAAGGTTTAGACTTTCCGGATTCTCATGAATGCTGCCATCAATTCTAGCTTATACCACAAAGATTCTGGTTAAAGAATCTAAGAGATACTCATTCAATCTGATATAGAACGGAGGTGGTTGTCAGACACACGTTCATGGATTGAGGAAGGTGATGAGTGTCACAGATCACCACCTTCTCCATAGTTAAGCGCGAGTGAACATCTTAGATAGGAACATGTGATGAGCGGATAATTTATATGCTTTTTGGCATTGTTTTTAGGTAGTTTTTAGTAGGATCTATCTACTTTTAGGGATGTTTTCATTAGCTTTTATGCTAAATTCACATTTCTGGACTTTACTATAAGTTTGTGTATTTTTCTATAATTTCAAGTATTTTCTGGCTGAAATTGAGGGACCTAAGCAAAACTCTGATAAGAAGGCTGACAAAGGACTGCTGATGCTGTTGGATTCTGACCTCCTTGCACTCGAAATAGATTCTCTAGAGCTACAGAATTCCAAATATTGCGCTCTCAATGGCGTTGGAAAGTAGACATCCAGAGCTTTCCAACAATATATAATAGTTCATACTTTATTCGAGATTAGATGACGTAAACTGGCGCTCAACGATAGTTCCATGCTGCATTCTGGAGTCAAACGCCAGAAACACGTCACGAACGAGAGTTGAATGCCAAAAAGCACGTTACAACTTGGTGTTCAACTCCAAAAGAAGCCTTTGCACATGTAAAGCTCAAGCTCAGTCCAAGCACACACCAAATGGGCCCCGAAAGTGGATTTCTGCATCAATTACTTACTTCTGTAAACCCTAGTAGCTAGTCTAGTATAAATAAGACTTTTTACTATTGTATTCAGTGTCCTGGATTGTATTTTTGATCCTTTGATCACGTTTGGGGGCTGGCCATTCGGCCATGCCTGGACCTTCATCACTTATGTATTTTTAACGGTGGAGTTTCTACAAACCATAGATTAAGGGTGTGGAGCTCTGCTGTACCTCAAGTTTCAATGCAATTACTACTATTACTACTATTTTCTATTCAATTTCGCTTGTTCTTATTCTAAGATATTCGTTGCACTTCAACATGACGAATGTGATGATCCGTGACACTCATCATCATTCTCACCTATGAACGCGTGACTGACAACCACTTCCGTTCTACCTTAGACCGGGCGCATAGCTCTTGGATTCCTTAATCAGAATCTTCGTGGTATAAGCTAGAATTGATGGCGGCATTCATGGGAATCCGGAAAGTCTAACCTTGTCTGTGGTATTCCGAGTAGGATTCCGGAATTGAATGACTGTGACGAGCTTCAAACTCGCGATTGTTGGGCGTGATGACAAATGCAAAAGAATCAAGGGATTCTATTCTGACATGATCGAGAACCGACAGATGATTAGCTGTGCTGTGACAGAGCATTTGGACCATTTTCACTGAGAGGATGGGATGTAGCCATTGACAATGGTGATGCCCTACATACAGATTGCCATGTAAGGGAGTAAGGAGGATTGAAGGAAGGCAGTAGGAAAGCAGAGATCCAATAGGGACAACCATCTCTAGACACTTATCTGAAATTCCCACCATTGAATTACATGAGTGACTCTATCTTTATTTTCTGCTTATTTATTATTAATATTCAAAAACTCCATAACATTTATTATCTGCCTAACTGAGATTTACAAGATGACAATAGCTTGCTTCATACCAACAATCTCCGTGGGATCGACCCTTACTCACGTAAGGTATTACTTGGACGACCCAGTACACTTGCTGGTTAGTTGTGCGGAGTTGTGACAAAGTGTGATTTATGTATGAGAGCACCAAGTCTTTGGAGCCATTGTTGATGATCACAATTTCGCCCACCAAGTTTTTGGCGCCGTTGCCGGGGATTGTTCGAGTTTGGACAACTGACGGTTCATATTGTTGCTCAGATTAGGTAATTTTCTTTTCAAAAAAGTTTTCAAAAATTCTTTCAAAATTTTTCTTTATTTTCGTTTTTCAAAAATACAATTTTTGAAAAAATAATAAAAATACAAAAAAATTCATAAAATCATAAAAAACCAAAAATATTTTGTGTTTCTTGTTTGAGTCTTGAGTCAATTTTTAAGTTTGGTGTCAATTGCATGCTTTAAAAATTTTTTATTGCATTTTTTGAAAATTCATGCACTCATGGTGTTCTTCATGATCTTCAAGTTGTTCTTGGAAAATCTTCTTGTTTGATCTTGATATTTTCTTGTTCTGTGTTGTATGTTGTTTTTCAAGTGCATTCTTGCATTCATAGTGTCTAAGCATTAAAGAATTCTAAGTTTGGTGTCTTGCATGTTTTCTTTGCATCAAAAATTTTTCAAAAATATGTTCTTGATGTTCATCATGATCTTCAAAGTGTTCTTGGTGTTCATCTTGACATTCATAGTGTTCTTGCATGCATCATATGTTTTGATTCATAATTTTCATGTTGTGAGTCCTGTTTATGTTTTTCTCTCTCATAATTGAAAATTCAAAAATCAAAAAAATATCTTTTCCTTAATTTTCTCATAATTTTTGAAAATTTGAGTTGACTTAGTCAAAAATTTTTAAAATTAGTTGTTTCTTACAAGTCAAGTCAAATTTTCAATTTTAAAAATCCTATCTTTTCAAAGCTTTTTCAAAAATCAAAACATTTTCATTTTTATCTTATGATATTCGAAAATTTAAAAATATTTTTCAAAAATTTTTCTTAATTTTATTTCAAATTTTCAAAAATTATGCTAACAATTAATGTGATTGATTCAAAAATTTGAAGTTTGTTACTCTCTTGTTAAGAAAGGTTCAATCTTTAAATTCTAGAATCATATCTTTTAGTTTCTTGTTAGTTAAGTAATTAATTTTAATTTTAAAAATTAAATCTATCTTATCTTATCTTTTATATCATATCTTTTTCGAAATTTTATCTTTTTCAAAAATTTTTTATTTCAAAATATCTTATTTAACTTCTTATCTTCTTATCTTTTCAAATTTGATTTTGATATCTTTTTCAACTAACAAATTAACTTTTTGTTTGTTTCTTATCTTTTTCAAAACCACCTAATTACTTCTCCCTCTCTAATTTTTCGAAAATATCTCATCCCTTTTTCAAAATTCTTTTTAATTAATTAATTGTTTCAATTTTTTTCTTATCTTTATTTTTCGAAAATCATTAACTCCTTTTTAAAATTTATTTTTGAATTCTCTCTCTCTCATCTTCTTCTATTTATTTATTCATTTACTAACACTTCTCTTCACCTCTCTTCATCTCCAATCACTGCCTCTATCCTTACCATTGTGTTTGGATTCTCCTTTCTTTATTCTTTTCTTCTTCTACTAATAATAAGGATCCTCTTTACTGTGACATAGAGGATTCCTCTTCCTTTTCTTTTTCACTTTTCTTTCATATGAGCAGGAACAAGGAAAAAAACACTCTTGTTGAAGCTGATATCTTCTCTTTCATATGAGCAGGAACAAGGAAAAAGGCATTCTTGTTGAAGCTGATCCAGAACCTGAAAGGACTCTGAAGAGAAAACTAAGAGAAGCTAAATTACAACAATCCAGAGATAACCTTGCTGAAATTTTTGAACAAAAAAAGGAGATGGCAGCCGAACCCAACAACAATAATGCAAGGAGGATGCTTGGTGATTTTACTAAACCCACGTCCAAGTTTGATGGAAGAAGCATCTCAATTCCTGCTATTGGAGCAAACAATTTTGAGCTGAAACCTCAATTAGTTGCTCTAATGCAACAGAACTGCAAGTTTCATGGACTTCCATCTGAAGATCCATACCAGTTTTTAACTGAGTTCTTGCAGATTTGTGAGACTGTTAAGATGAATGGAGTAGATCCTGAAATCTACAGGCTCATGCTTTTCCCTTTTGCTGTAAGAGACAAAGCTAGAACATGGTTGGACTCACTACCTAAAGATAGCCTGGACTCCTGGGATAAGCTGGTCACGGCCTTCTTGGATAAATTCTTTCCACCTCAAAAGCTGAGCAAGCTTAGATTGGATGTTCAGACCTTCAAGCATAAAGATGGTGATTCCCTCTATGAAGCTTGGGAAAGATACAAGCAGATGACCAAAAAGTGTCCTTCTGACATGTTTTCAGAATGGACCATAATAGATATATTCTATTATGGTCTATCTGAGTTTTCCAAGATGTCATTAGACCATTCTGCAGGTGGATCTATTCACCTAAAGAAAACAACTACAGAAGCTCAGGAACTTATTGACATGGTTGCAAATAACCAATTCATGTACACTTCTGATAGGAATTCCGTGAATAATGGGACGCCTCAGAGGAAAGGAGTTCTTGAGATTGATGCTCTGAATGCCATATTGGCTCAGAACAAAATGTTGACTCAGCAAGTCAACATGATTTCTCAAAGTCTGAATGGATGGCAAAATGAACAAAAGCCTCAACAAGGCTTTAATAATGGTGGAAGAAATAGGCTCAGCAATATCAAGCCTTATCCATCATCTTCTCAGCAACAGACAGAGAATTATGAACAGAATACCTCTAACTTAGCAAACTTAGTCTCTGATCTGTCTAAAGCCACTTTAAGTTTCATGAATGAAACAAGGTCCTCCATCAAAAATCTGGAGGCACAAGTGGGCCAGCTAAGTAAGAAAATCACTGAAACCCATCCTAGTAATCTCCCAAGCAATACTGAAGAGAATCCAAAGGGAGAGTGCAAGGAGGAGGGAGAGGACGCGAATCCCAATGAGGAAGATCTCATGGGACGTCTCTCAAGCAAGAAGGAGTTCCCTATTGAGGATCCAAAGGAATCTGAGGCTCATATAGAGACCATAGACATTCCATTAAATCTCCTTCTGCCATTCATGAGCTCTGAAGATTATTCTTCCTCTGGAGAGGATGAAGATGTAACTAGAGAGCAAGTTGCTCAATATCTAGGAGCCATCATGAAGCTGAATGCCAAGTTATTTGGTAAAAAGACTTGGGAAGGTGAAACTCCCTTGCTCATTAGTGAACTTGATACATAGGTTCAGCAAACTTTACCTCAAAAGAAACAAGATCCTGGGAAATTCTTAATACCCTGTACCATAGGCACCATGACCTTTGAAAAAGCTCTGTGTGACCTAGGGTCAGGCATAAATCTTATTCCACTCTCTGTATTGGAGAAGTTGGGGATCATTGAGGTACAGTGATGAGCGGATAATTTATTCGCTTTTTGGCATTGTTTTTAGTATGTTTTAGTTAGTTTTTATCATATTTTTATTAGTTTTTATTTAAAATTCACTTTTCTGGACTTTACTATGAGTTTGTGTGTTTTTCTATGATTTCAGATATTTTCTGGCTGAAATTGAGGGACTTGAGCAAAACTCTAAAAAAGGCTGACAAAAGGACTGCTGATGCTGTTGGAATCTGATCTCCCTGCACTCGAAAGCTGAAAAAGGACTGCAGATGCTGTTGGATTCTGACCTCCCTGCACTCGAAGTGGATTTTCTGGAGCTACAGAAGCCCAATTGGCGCGCTTTCAATTGCGTTGGAAAGTAGATATCCTGGGCTTTCTAGCAATATATAATAGTCTATACTTTGCTCGAGATTTGATGGCTCAAACCGGTGTTCTAAATCAGCACAAGACTGCCCAGCGTTTAACGCCGGAAATGGCACAGAAGTGGGAGTTAAACGCCCAAATTGGCACAAAGGCTGGCGTTTAACTCCAAGAAAAGTCTCTACACATGGAAGCTTCAATTCTCAGCCCAAGCACATACCAAGTGGGCCCGGAAGTGGATTTTTACGTCATTTACTCATTTTTGTAAACCCTAAGCTACTTGTTCTCTATAAATAGGACCTTTTGCTATTGTATTTTCATCTTGGTAGCTATCTTCGAGTAGTCTTATGCTATCTTAGATCATGGAGCTGGCCTCACGGCCATGCCTAGACCTTGTTCTTATGTATTTTCAACGGTGGAGTTTCTACACACCATAGATTAAGGTGTGGAGCTCTGCTGTACCTTGAGTATTAATGCAATTACTATTGTTCTTCTATTCAATTCAGCTTATTCTTGTTCTAAGATATCACTTGTTCCTCAACTTGATGAATGTGATGATCCATGACACTCATCATCATTCTCACCTATGAACGTGTACCTGACAACCACCTCCGTTCTACCTTAGATTAAGTGGATATCTCTTGGATTCCTTAATCAGAATCTTCGTGGTATAAGCTAGAATTGATGGCGGCATTCTTGAGAATCCGGAAGGTCTAAACCTTGTCTGTGGTATTCTGAGTAGGATTCAAGGATTGAATGACTGTGACGAGCTTCAAACTCGTGATTGTTGGGCATTAGTGACAGACGCAAAAGAATCA
>NC_029780.3:48258353-48260752 GCF_000817695.3 Arachis duranensis
GGAAAGCAGAGAGACGGAAGGGACAAAGCATCTTCATACGCTTATCTGAAATTCTCACCAATGAATTACATAAGTATCTCTATCTTTATTTTATGTTTTATTCATCTTTTAATTATCAATCCTCCATAACCATTTGAATCCGCCTGACTTAGATTTACAAGATGACCATAGCTTGCTTCATACCAACATTCTCCGTGGGATCGAGCCTTACTCGCGTATGGTTTATTACTTGGATGACCCAGTGCACTTGCTGGTTAGTTGTGCGAAGTTGTGATAAAGAGTTGAGATTGCAATTGAGCGTAGCATGTTGATGGCACCATTGATGATCACAATTTCGTGCACCAGTATCCATATTGTGTGACTCTAGTATCGTAGTCACCACATGGTCATACTTCGGGGATTGTTCGAGTTTGGACAACTGACGGTTCATCTTGTTGCTTAGATTAGGTAATTTTATTTTATTTTGTTCTTTAGAATTTTTAAGAATGAATTCTAGAGTTTCAGATGATGTTTTCATCATCACCAAAGCTAATTGATTTTCATCAATTTATCTCTTGAATGTAATGTCCTGCTAAAGCTTGGCTAGCCATGTCTAAACTTTTTAGACTGAAGCTTTAGACTAACATTGCATGATTCCTGGAATTCTTATTAAAAATTTTGAATCTCTTTATTTTCTCTTCCATATAATTTTCGAAAAATCCAAAAAAAATTATAAAATCTTAAAATCAAAAATATTTTTATGTTTCTTGTTTGAGTCTAGTATCTAATTTTAAGTTTGGTGTCAATTGCATGTCTTTATTCCTCTAAATTTCGAAAAATACATGTATTATGTTCTTCATTGATCTTCAAGATGTTCTTGATGATTCCCTTGCTCTGATCTTTAAATTCTCTTGTTTTGTGTGTTTTGTTGTTTCTCATATGCATTCTCAATTTATTAGTGTCAGTAGTATACAAACTTCTAAGTTTGGTGTCTTGCATGCATTGTTTATTTGATCTTAGTTGCATTTTGATTATTCCTCATCATTAAAAATTCAAAAAAATTTTAATTTGTGTCTTTTCAAGTCAATAATATAGAGAATTGAAGATTCAGAACATACAGCAGAGGAATTACATAGAAAAAGCTGGGCGTTCATAACGCCCAAGGAGGAAGGAAAACTAGCGTTTAAACACCAGCCAGGGTACCTGGCTGGGTGTTTAACGCCCAAAAGGGTAGCATTTTGGGCGTTAAACGCCAGAATGGATACCATTCTGGGCGTTTAACGCCAGGATGGCACAAGAGGGAAGATTTTGTTTTTAATTCAAATTTTTTTCAAGTTTCCATAATTTTTCAAAATCAAATCTTTTTCAAATCATATCTTTTTAATCATATATTTTCAAAATCAATTTCTTTCCATTTTCAAAAATACTTGCTAACAATTAATGATTTGATTCAACATTTCAAGTATGTTGCCTTTTCTGTTGAGAAAGGTTTAATGTCTGAATCATAACTTTTAAATTTCTTGTTAGCCAAGTCATTAATTTTAAAAATCAAATCTTTTTAAATTGTTTTTCAATCATATCTTTTTAATCACATCTTTTTCAAAATAGTTTTCAATCATATCTTTTTGATTTCTAATTTTAAAATCTCTTTCAAAAATCACTTTATTTCTTTCTCAATCTTAGTTTTCGAAAATCATCAATCAAATTTTCAAAATTTCTTTTAATTGTTTCAAAATCTTGTACTTTATTTTCAAAAATTCTTCCCCTCTTCTCACATCCTTCTATTTAAGGACTAACACTCCTCGACTATCAACAATTCGAACTCTATCTCTCTTGATAAGTTCGAATTCTTCTTCTTCTACCTCCTCCTTCTATTCTTCATTTCCTCTGACATCTCAAGGAATCTCTATACTGTGACATAGGGAATTCCATATTTTCTTGTTCTCTTCTCTTTCGTATGAGCAGGAGCAAAGACAAAAGCATTCTTGTTGAGGCTAACCCTGAACCTGAAAGGACCTTGAAGCGAAAGCTAAGAGAAGCTAAGGCACAACTCTCTGTAGAGGACCTAGCAGAATTCTTCAAAGAAGAAGACATGGCAGCTGAAAACAACAACAATGCCAACAATGCAAGGAAGGTGCTGGGTGACTTTACTGCTCCTACTCCCGACTTCTATGGGAGAAGCATCTCTATCCCTGCCATTGGAGCAAACAACTTTGAGCTTAAGCCTCAATTAGTTTCTTTAATGCAACAGAATTGCAAGTTCCATGGACTTCCATTGGAAGATCCTCATCAGTTTTTAGCTAAATTCTTGCAAATCTGTGACACTATCAAGACCAATAGGGTTGACCCTGAGGTCTACAGACTTATGCTATTCCCTTTTGCTGTAAGAGACAGAGCTAGGATATGGTTAGACTCACAAC
>NC_029780.3:48260857-48263553 GCF_000817695.3 Arachis duranensis
GGAAGTCCAAACCTTCAGACAGAAGGAAGGTGAATCCCTCTATGAAGCTTGGGAAAGATACAAACAATTGATCAGAAAGTGTCCTTCTGACATGCTTTCTGAATGGAGCATCATAGGTATCTTCTATGATGGTCTATCTAAACTGTCCAAGATGTCATTGGACAGCTCTGCTGGAGGATCTCTTCATCTGAAGAAGACGCCTGCAGAAGCTCAAGAACTCATTGAAATGGTTGCAAATAACCAATTCATGTACACTTCTGAAAGGAATCCTGTGAACAATGGGACGAATCAGAAGAAAGGAGTTCTTGAGATTGATACTCTGAATGCCATATTGGCTCAGAACAACATATTGACTCAGCAAGTCAATATGATTTCTCAAAGTCTTTCTGGAATGCAAACTGTACCAAGCAGTACTAAGGACGCTTCATCTGAAGAAGAAGCTTATGATCCTGAGAACCCATCAATGGAAGAGGTGAATTACATGGGAGAACCCTATGGAAACACCTATAATTCTTCATGGAGAAATCATCCAAATCTCTCATGGATGGATCAACAGAGACCTCAACAAGGTTTCAACAACAATAATGGTGGAAGAAACAGGTTTAGCAATGGCAAGCCTTTTCCATCATCTTCTCAGCAACAGACAGAGAATTCTAAGCAGAGCCACTCTGACTTAGCAACCATAGTCTCTGATCTAATCAAAACCACTCAAAGTTTCATGACTGAAACAAGGTCCTCCATTAGAAACTTGGAGGCACAAATGGGTCAGCTGAGTAAGAAAGTTACTAAATTCCCTCCTAGTACTCTTCCAAGCAATACAGAAGAGAATCCAAAGGGAGAGTGTAAGGCCATCAACATGGCCGAATTTGGAAAGGAGGAAGAGGCAGTGATCACCACTGAAGAAGACCTCAATGGACGTCCACTGGCCTCCAATGAGTTCCCTAATGAGGAACCATGGAAATTTGAGGCTCACACTGAGACCATAGAGATTTCATTGGAATTACTTCTGCCCTTCATGAGCTCTGATGAGTATTCTTACTCTGAAGAGGACGAAGATGTCACTGAAGAGCAAGTTGCTAAGTACCTTGGAGCAATCATGAAGCTAAATGACAAGTTATTTGGTAATGAGACATGGTAGGACGAACTCCCTTTGCTCACCAAAGAACTGGATGACTTGACTAGGCAGAGATTATCTCAAAAGAGACAGGACCCTAGGAAGTTCTCAATACCTTGTACCATAGGCACCATGACCTTTGAGAAGGCTCTGTGTGACCTAGGGTCAAGTATAAACCTCATGCCTCTCTCTGTAATGGAGAAGTTAGGGATCCTTGAGGTACAAGCTGTAAGAATCTCACTAGAGATGGCAGACAATTCAAAGAAACAGGCTTATAGACTTGTAGAGGATGTCTTGGTAAAGGTTGATGACCACTACATCCCTGCTGACTTTATAATCCTAGAGACTGGGAAGTGTATAGATGAATCCATCAATCTTGGCAGACCCTTCCTAGCCACAACAAAGGATGTGATTGATTTTGACAGAGGAAAATTGATCATTCAAGTGAATGAAGAATCCTTTGTGTTTAAGGCTCAAGGATATCCCTCTGTAACCATGGAGAGGAAGCATGAAGAGCTTCTCTCAAAACAGAGTCAAATAGAGCCCCCACAGTCAAACTCTAAGTTTAGTGTTAGGAGGCCACAACCAAATTCTAAGTTTGGTGTTGAACCCCCACATTCAAACTCTAAGTTTGGTGTTGGGAGGTTCCAACATTGCTTTGAACATCTGTGAGGCTCCATGTGGGCCCACTGTCAAGCTACTGACATTAAAGAAGCGCTTGTTGGAAGGCAACCCAATGTTATATTTTCCTTTTGTTATTTTATGTTTTCTGTAGGTTGATGATCATGTGAAGTCACAAAATCAATTGAAAAAGGAAAAATAGAATGAAAAACAGAAAGAAAAATAGCACACCCTGGAGGAAAACTTGCTGGTGTTTAAATGCCAGTGAAGACAGCAGAATGGGTGTTTAATGCCCAGTCTGGCACCATTCTGGGCGTTTAACGCCAGAAAGGGGCACTAGACTGGCATTTAACGCCAGGAATGGGCAAAAAGCTGGCATTAAATGCCAGAAAAGGGCAGCAGTCTGGTGTTTAACGCCAGGATTGGCAGAAGGGGCGTTTTTACACGCCACTTGGTGCAGGGATGAGCTATCCTTGACACCTTAGGATCTGTGGACCCCACAGGATCCCCACCTACCCCACCACTCTCTCTCTTCTTCACCCATTCACCAATCACCTCAATACCTCTTCCCCAAAAACCCTCACCTATCAAATCCCACCATTCTCTTCACCACTCACGTCCATCCTTCATAAAACCCCACCTACCCCACCATCCAAATTCAAACCACTTTCCCTTCCAAACCCACCCATAATGGCCGAACCATACCCCCTCTCCACCCCTATATAAACCCATCTTAACCCCCTCATTTTCACACAACCTAAACACTACTTCTCCCCCTTGGCCGAAACACAAAGCCCCCCTCCATCTCCTCTATTTTCTCTTCTTCTACTCTTTTTTTTCCTCTTTTGCTCGAGGACGAGCAAACCTTCTAAGTTTGGTGTGGTAAAAGCGTTACTTTTCGTTTTTCCATAACCTTTATGGCACCTAAGGCCGAAGAAACCTCTAGAAAGAGGAAAGGGAA
>NC_029780.3:48263667-48286407 GCF_000817695.3 Arachis duranensis
TCAAAAAGAGTGAATATCCGGAGATCCGACATGAGACCCGAAGAAGAGGTGGGGAAGTTCTTACCAACCCCATTCAACAAGTCGGAATCTTAATGGTTCAAGAGTTCTATGCCAATGCATGGATCACCAAGAACCATGATCAAAGTGTGAACCCGAACCCAAAGAATTGGCTTACAATAGTTTGGTGGAAATGCTTAGATTTTAGTCCGGAAAATGTAAGGTTGGCATTCAACTTGCCCATGATGCAAGGAGATGAACACCCCTACACTAGAAGGGTCAACTTTGATCAAATGTTGGACCAAGTCCTCATAGACATTTGTGAAGAGGGTGCTCAATGGAAGAGAGATTCAAGAGGGAAGCCGGTTCAACTGAGAAGGCATGACCTCAAGCCGGTGGCTAAGGGATGGTTGGAGTTTATCCAACACTCAATCATTCCCACTAGCAACCGGTCCGAAGTTACTATAGACCGGGCTATCATGATTCATAGCATCATGATTGGAGAGGAAGTAGAAGTTTATGAGGTTATATCCCAAGAACTTTATAAGGTGGCGGACAAGTCCTCTACCTTGGCAAGGTTAGCCTTCCCTCATCTCATTTGTCACCTCTGTAATTCAGTTGGAATTAACATAGAGGGAGACATCCTCATTGATGAGGACATGCCCATCACTAAGAAGAAGATGGAGGAAACAAGAGATCCCACTCATGGACATGAGGAGATTCCTCATCATGAAATCCCTGAGATGCCTCAAGGGATGTACTTTCCTCTACAAAACTATTGGGAGCAAATCAGCACCTCCCTAGGAGAATTGAGTTCCAACATGGGACAACTAAGGGTGGAGCACTAATAACATTCCATCCTCCTCCATGAAACTAGAGAAGACAAAAGAGTCATGAGAGAGGAGCAACAAAGGCAAGGAAGAGACATTGAGGAGCTCAAGCACTCCATAAGATCTTCAAGAGGAAGAACAAGCCGTCATCACTAAGGTGGACCCGTTCTTTAATCTCCTTGTTCTTTATTTTTTTGTTTTTCGAATTTTTATGCTTATGTTTATCTATGTTTGTGTCTTATTACATGATCATTAGTGTCTTAGTGTCTATGCCTTAAAGTTATGAATGTCCTATGAATCCATCACCTTTCTTAAATGAAAAATGTTCTTAATTGAAAAAGAGAAGAATTGCATGAATTTCAAATTTTATAACAGATTAATTATTTTTATGTGGTGGCAATACTTTTGACTTCCGAATGTATGCTTGAACAGTGCATAGGTTTTATAAATTTGTTGTTCAAGAATGTTAAAATTGTTGGCTCTTGAAAGAATGATGAAAAAGGAGACATGTTACTGAGGATCTGAAAAATCATAAAAATGATTCTTGAAGCAAGAAAAAACAGTGAATTCAAAAAAAAAGAAGAGAGAAGAAAAAGCAAGCAGAAAAAGCCAATAGCCCTTTAAACCAAAAGGCAAGGGTAAAAATAAAAAGGATCCAAGGCTTTGAGCATCAGTGGATAGGAGGGCACACAGGAATAATATCCTGGCCTAAGCAGCTAAACCAAGCTGTCCCTAACCATGTGCTTGTAGCGTGAAGGTGTCAAGTGAAAACTTGAGACTGAGCGGTTAAAGTCATGATCCAAAGCAAAAAGAGTGTGCTTAAGAACCCTAGACACCTCTAATTGGGGACTCTAGCAAAGATGAGTCACAATCTGGAAAGGTTCACCCAGTTATGTGTCTGTGGCATGGATGTATCTGGTGGTAATACTGGAAAACAGAGTGCTTTGGGCCACGGCCAAGACTCATAAAGTAGTTGTGTTCAAGAATCATCATACTTAACTAGGAGAATCAATAACACTATCCGGATTCTGAGTTCCTATAGAAGCCAATCATTCTGAACTTCAAAGGATTAAGTGAGATGCCAAAACTGTTCAGAGGCAAAAAGCTAAAATCCCCGCTCATCTAATTAATATTGATCTTCATAGATGTTTTTGGAATTCATTGTATATTCTCTTCTTTTTATCCTATTTATTTTCGTTTTTTTTATCTATGTTTTGTGTCTCTACTTCATGATCATTAGTATGTAGCAACTATGTCTTAAAGCTATGAATAAATTCCATAAATCCATCACCTCTCTTAAATGAAAAATGTTTTTAATTCAAAAGAACAAGAAGTACATAAATTTCAAAAATTATCTTTGAATTTAGTTTAATTATATTGATGTGGTGACAATACTTTTTGTTTTCTGAATGAATGCTTAAACAGTGCATATTTTTTATCTTGTTGTTTATGAATGTTAAAATTTTTGGCTCTTGAAAAAATGATGAACAAAGAGAAATGTTATTGATGATCTGAAAAATCATGAAATAACGGCGCCAAAAACTTGGTGCACGAAATTGCAATCACACTTTTACAATCCGCACAACTAACCAGCAAGTGCACTGGGTCGTCCAAGTAATACCTTACGTGAGTAAGGGTCGAATTCCACGGAGATTATTGGTTTAAAGCAAGCTATGTTTATTTTATTATTCTTAGTCACGAGATCAATTATAATTATCAGTTTGAATTACTAACAAAAATAAAAGAGCGTGAAATAATTACTTGTTGTGCAATAATGGAGAATATGTTGGAGTTTTGGAGATGCTTTGTCTTCTGAATCCCTGCAATATAATATTCAACTCATGAAAAAGTGCAAAGTTCCTTCCATGGCATGCTCTATGTAAGGTGTCACCGTTGTCAATGGCTACTTCTCATCCTCTCAGTGAAAATGGTCCAAATGCTCTGTCACAGCACGGCTAATCAGCTGTTGGTTCTCGATCATGTCGGAATAGAATCCATTGATTCTTTTGCGTTTGTCATCACGCCCAACACTCACGAGTTTGAAGCTTGTCACAGTCAGTCAATCCCAGAATCCTACTTGGAATACCACAGACAAGGTTTAGACTTTCTGGATTCTCATGAATGCCGCCATCAATTCTAGCTTATACCACGAAGATTCTGATTAAGGAATCTAAGAGATACTCATTCAATCTGATGTAGAACGGAGGTGGTTTTCAGGCACACGTTCGTGGATTGAGGAAGGTGATGAGTGTCACGGATCATCACCTTCTTCATAGTGAAGCACGAATGAACATCTTAGATAGGAACAAGCATGTTTGAATGGGAAACAGAAATAATTACATTAATTCATCGAGACGCTGCAGAGCTCCTCACCCCCAACAATGGGGTTTAGAGACTCATGCTACCAAAAGGTACAAATTTCAGATCTAAAAATGTCATGAGATACAAAATAAGTCTCTAAGGTAGCGTTTATTTTGAAGTACTGAGACAGAGACTGAGAGACTGAGACTCAGTATTGTGTTTGTTGGTTCAGAGACTGGTACTAAAATTTCTGTCTCTGTCTCTAAAATTTCAGTATTTCAGTACCTCTAGAAAGTAGGGACACAGGGGACTGAAATTTTTAGAGATGGAGATTGAAACTTTAATAACATTTTATACCTAAAATACTTTCATTTCAATTAATTAATTTCAATTTTACCCTTTGTGTAAATTAAATTAGAGTTTTATTCTTGTTTCAATTCCTGTCTCCCATTTTGCACCAAACAGAATATTGAGATTTATTTCAATCTCTGTCTCTTAGTCTCTGTCTCTCAATCTCAGTCTTTCTGTCTCTGTCTCTCCACCAAACGCTACCTAAAAGTTGTTTAAATACTAAACTAGTAACCTAGGTTTACAGAAAATAAGTAAACTAAGATAATTGGTGCAGAAATCCACTTCTGGGGCCCAGTTGGTGTGTGCTGGGGCTGAGACTTAAGCTTCTCACGTGCCTTGGCTGTTTCT
This sequence comes from Arachis duranensis, assembly GCF_000817695.3. Lineage (NCBI taxonomy): Eukaryota > Viridiplantae > Streptophyta > Magnoliopsida > Fabales > Fabaceae > Arachis > Arachis duranensis. Next base: position 48,267,495 of record NC_029780.3, read on the forward strand.
GGAGTTGAACGCCAGGTTAACCTATTTCTGGCGTTGAACTCCAACTTGCAACCTGTTTCTGGCGCTGAACGCCAGACTACAACATGGAACTGGCGTTGAATGCCAGTTTATGTCATTTATCTTCATGCAAAGTATGAACTATTATATATTGCTGGAAAGCCCTAGATGTCTACTTTCCAACCCAATTAAGAGCGCACCAATTGGACTCTTGTAGCTCCAAAAAATCCATTCTGAGTGCAGGGAGGTCAGAATCCAACAGCATCAGCAGTCCTTTTTCAACCTAAATTAGATTTTTGCTCAGCTCCCTCAATTTCAGCCAAAAAATACCTAAAATTACAAAAAAACACACAGACTCATAGTAAAGTCCAGAAATATGAATTTTGCCTAAAAACTAATAAAATTATACTAAAAACTAACTAAAACATACAAAAATCTACATGAAATTATCCCCAAAAAGCGTATTAAATACCCGCTCATCACAACACCAAACTTAAACTGTTGCTTGTCCCCAAGCAACTAGATAAATAAAAGAGGATAAAAAGAAATCAAGAAATAATAATATCTCAGAGTTTTAAGTGAAGCTCAGATTCTAATTAGATGAGCGGGGCTAGTAGTTTTTGCTTCCAAACAGTTTTGGCATCTCACTTTATCCCTTGAAATTCAGAATGATTGGCATCCATAGGAACTCAGAATTCAGATAGTATTATTGATTCTCCTAGTTTAGCATGTTGACTCCTGAACACAGCTACTTTATGAGTCTTGGCCGTGGCCCTAAGCACTTTGTTTTCCAGTATTACCACCGGATACATAAATGCCACAGACACATAATTGGGTGAACCTTTTTAGATTGTGACTTAGCTTTGCTAGTGTCCCCAATTAGAGGTGTCCAGAGTTCTTAAGCACACTCATTTGCTTTGGAACATGACTTTAACCACTCAGTCTCAAGCTTTTCACTTGGACCTGCATGCCACAAGCACATGGTTAGGGACAACTTGATTTAGCCGCTTAGGCCTGGATTTATTTCCTTGGGCCCTCCTATCCATTGATGCTCAAAGCCTTGAATCCTTTTCACCCTTGCCTTTTGGTTTAAAGGGCTATTGGCTTTTTCTACCTCTCTTTTTTTCCGCAAATTATTGACTTTTCATGCACTGTTCAGGCATTCATTCAGAAGACAAAAAGTATTGCCACCACATATAAATAATTAGAATTTTCCTTATTAAGAACTCGAAAAAATGTTGCCTCTTTATTCTAAAAATCTACTATTTTATTCATGTTTGATGATGATGAGAAAAATAAATTATAGCTTAATTAGAGATAAAATCAAAATAGAGATACTAATTACTACTACTAATATATAATTTCTAAGGTAAATTCATAATAAGAACAGTTATCACAGAGTTAAGGCAAAGATTAAGACTCAACAACCTTTATTTTGAGAAGTGTGTGTTCCTCTAGTCTGTGGGGTGCTTGATCCTTCAAGAGATAATTTCTGACGCTTCAGTTCCTTCAAATCACATCCTTGCTCTTCCTGTTCCCTTAGGTGCCATGATCTTGATGAGTTTGCTTGTCCTCAAGCAAAAGAAAGGAAAGGAGAGAAATAGAGGGAGAGGCAATTTCGAAATTCAAAAGATATGATGAGTTGAAAAAGATATGAGAAGAAATTTAAAAGGATTTGAAACGAATTCAAAAAGATAGATGAGTTTTGAAAAAGATTTGAAAAAAAGTTGGATCGGATTGGAAAAAGATTTGTGTTTATGGATTAAGATACATTTGATATTTTTGAAAAAAAAGTTTTTAGAAATTAGGATTAAAATTTTTGGAATTTAAGGATGAGAATTTGTAACATGTTTACGTAAGAAATCATGAAATGGAACATAAAAATTAAAAAAAATTGAAGTAAAAACGAATTTACCTCCTCCCCACCATCCTGGCGTTAAACGCCCAAACGCTGCATGTTTTGGGCATTTAACGCCCATGTGCAGCTTCTCCTGGGCATTCAACGCCCATCTGTTGCTTCTTTCTGGCGTTGAACGCTAGGAAGTCCTTTGTCATTGAGCGTTTTTCTGAACGCCCAGGACGCTGTAAATCTGGCGTTGAACGCCCAGAAGGTGCTTCTTTCTGGCGTTCAACGCCCAGAAGATGCTCCTTTCTGGCGTTTAACGCCCAGATGGCTATCCTTACTGGCGTTGAACGCCTATTAGGTGCTTCTTTTGGGCGTTCAACGCCCAAAATACCTTTTACTGGCTTTTTCGCACTAGTGAGCTTCCTTTTTTGCTGTTTTATCCTCTGACTCCTTCTGTAACTCTGTGAACTTAAGCAGTTGCTATTTTACCTTGAAGATATTCGACATATACCTGTAAAAATCAATTATATAACAAATAAGCTTTGTAAATGGCTGGGTTGCCTCCCAGGAAGCGCTTCTTTATTGTCTTTAGCTGGACTATTACTGAGCTTTAGTTAAGTCTCAGTTTTGAGCATTCTTGCTCAAAATTGCTTACAAGATAATGTTTGACTCTTTGTCCATTAACAATGAACTTTTTGTTAGAATCATTATCTTGGAGCTCTACGTATCCATATGGTGACACACTTGTAATCACATATGGTCCTCTCCACCGGGACTTCAATTTCTCGGGGAATAATTTGATCCTAGAATTAAATAGCAGAACTTTCTGCCCTGGCTCAAAGACTCTGGGTGATAATTTTTTATCATGCCATCTTTTTGCTTTCTCTCTGTAAATTTTTGCATTCTCGAAAGCATTGAGTCTAAATTCCTCTAGCTCATTTAACTGGAGCAATCTTTTTTCTCCAGCTAACTTTGCATCAAGGTTTAGGAATCTGGTTGCCCAATAGGCCTTATGTTCCAGTTCCACTAGCAAGTGACATGCCTTTCCATACACAAGCTGGTATGGAGAAGTCCTTATAGGGGTCTTGAATGCTGTTCTGTATACCCACAGAGCATCATCCAAGCTTCTTGCCTAATCCCTTCTATGGTTAATCACAGTCCGTTCCAGGATTCTTTTAAGTTCTCTATTAGAGGCTTCAGCTTGCCCATTTGTCTGTGGATGATATGGAGTGGCCACCCTATGGCTGACTCCGTATCGAACCAAAGCAGAGTAAAGCTGTTTATTACAGAAATGAGTGCCCCCATCACTGATTAATACTCTAGGGGTACCAAATCTGCTGAAGATGTATTTCTAGAGGAATTTCAGCACTGTCTTAGTATCATTAGTGGGTGTTGCTATAGCTTCTACCCATTTGGATACATAATCCACTGCCACCAGAATATAAGTGTTTGAGTATGATGGTGAGAATGGCCCCATGAAGTCAATACCCCATACATCAAACAACTCAATCTCCAAGATCCCTTGTTGAGGCATGGCATAACTGTGAGGCAGATTACCAGATCTGTGGCAACTGTCACAGTTAAGTTCAAACACTCGGGAGTCTTTATAGAGAGTAGACCAGTAGAAGCCACATTGGAGGACTCTTGTGGCTGTTTGCTCACTTCCAAAATGTCCTCTATACTGTGATCCATGGCAGTGCCAGAGGATCTTCTGTGCTTCTTCCTTAGGCACACATCTACGGATTACTCCATCTGCACATCTCTTGAAGAGATATGGTTCATCCAAAGATAATACTTTGCATCTGTGATCAATTTCTTTGCTTGCTGCCTACTGTACTCTTTGGGTATGAATCTCACTGCCTTATAGTTTGGAATGTCTGCAAACCATGGCACTTCCAGGATGGCAAAGAGTTGCTCATCTGGAAAGTTTTTAGAGATTTCAGTAAGAGGAAGGGACGCCCCTTCTACTGGTTTTATTCTGGACAGGTGATCAGCTACTTGATTCTCTGTCCCTTTTCTGTCTCTTATTTCTATATCAAACTCTTGCAGAAACAACACCCATCTTATGACTCTGGGTTTTGAATCCTGCTTTGTGAGTAGATATTTAAGAGCAGCACGGTCAGTGTACACAATCACTTTTGGTCCTACTAAATATGATATGAACTTGTTAATGGCGTAAACCACTGCAAGTAGCTCTTTTTCTGTGGTTGTGTAGTTCTTATGTGCGTCATTTAAAACACGACTGGCATCGTAAATGACGTGCAGAAGCTTGTCATGCCTCTGTCCCAACACTGCACTAATGGCATGTTCACTGGCATCACACATCAGTTCAAATGGTAATGTCCAGTTTGGTGCAGAGATGATTGGTGCTGTGACCAATTTAGCTTTCAGAGTCTTGAATGCCTGCAGACACTCCGTATCAAAGATAAATGGCGTGTCAGAAGCTAGCAGATTACTCAGGGGTTTGGCAATTTTTGAAAAATCCTTTATAAACCTTCTATAGAATCCTGCATGCCCCAGAAAGCTTCTGATTGCTTTAACATTGGCAGGTGGTGGTAATTTTTTAATTAGCTCTACCTTAGCTTGATCCACTTCTATTCCCTTGTTCAAAATTTTGTGCCCAAGGACAATTCCTTCAGTCACCATAAAGTGACATTTCTCCCAGTTTAAAACCAGGTTAGTCTATTGGCACCTCTTTAGAACAACTGCTAGATGGTCAAGACAGGAGCTGAACGAGTCTCAAAATACTGAAAAGTCATTCATGAAGACTTCAAGAAATTTTTCTACCATATCAGAAAAAATTGAGAGCATGCACCTTTGAAAGGTTGCAGGTGCATTGCACAGACCAAATGGCATCCTTCTGTATGCAAATACTCCGGATGGACATGTGAATGCTGTTTTCTCTTGATCTTGGGGATCTACTGCAATTTGATTATAACCTGATTATCCATCCAGGAAGCAGTAGTATTCATGACTTGCTAGTCTTTCTAGCATCTGGTCTATGAAGGGTAAAGGAAAATGATCCTTTCTAGTAGCTGTATTGAGCCTTCTATAATCAATACACATACGCCACCCTATAACTATTCTTGTAGGAACCAGTTCATTTTTTTCATTATGAACCACTATCATGCCACCTTTCTTAGGGACGACTTGGATAGGGCTTACCCAGGGGCTATCAGAAATAGGATAAATAATCCCAGCCTTTAGTAATTTAGTGACCTCTTTCTGCACCACCTCCTTCATGGCTGGATTTAGCCGTCTCTGTGGTTGAACCACTGGCTTAGCGTCACCCTCCAATAGGATCTTGTTCATGCATCTGGCTGGGCTAATGCCCTTAAGATCACTGATGGACCACCCAAGAGGATCACTGATGGACCTCCCAAGAGCTGTCTTGTGTGTCCTTAGCACTTGAATTAGTGCTTCCTCTTCCTGTGGCTCTAAGGTAGAGCTTATGATTACAGGAAAGGTATCACCTTCTCCCAGAAATGCATATTTTAGGGATGGTGGTAATGGTTTGAGCTCGGGTTTAGGAGGTTTCTCCTCTTCCTGAGGGATTTTAGGTATTTTTTTGGGCAGAAATTGAGGGACCTGAGTTTGGTGTTGTAATGAGCGGATAATTTATACGCTTTTTGGCATTGTTTTCAGGTAGTTTTTAGTATGATCTAGTTACTTTTAGGGATGTTTTCATTAGTTTTTATGCTAAATTCATATTTCTGGACTTTACTATGAGTTTGTGTGTTTTTCTGTGATTTCAGGTATTTTCTGGCTGAAATTGAGGGACCTGAGCAAAACTCTGATAAGAAGGCTGACAAAGGACTGCTGATGCTGTTGGAATCTGACCTCCCTGCACTCGAAATGGATTTTCTAGAGCAACAGAACTCCCAATGGCGCGCTCTCAATGGCATTGGAAAGTAGACATCCAGAGCTTTCCAGAAATATATAATACTCTATACTTTATTCGTAATTATCCGACGTAAACTGGCGCTCAACGCCAGTTCCATGCTGCATTCTAGAGTCAAACACCAGAAACACGTCACGAACCAGAGTTGAACGCCCAAAACTCGTTACAACTTGGCGTTCAACTCCAAGACAAGCCTCAGCTCGTGGATAGAACAAGCTCAGACCAAGCACACACCAAGTGGGCCTTGGAAGTGGATTTATGCATCAAATACTTACTTCTGTAAACCCTAGTATCTAGTTTAGTATAAATAGAACTTTTTACCTTTGTATTAGACGTCTTGGACTATCTAGTTCTTTTGACCATCCGGTCTTTCATGGGGACTGGCCATTCGGCCATGCCTGGACCTTCATCACTTATGTATTTTCAACGGTGGAGCTCTGCTGTACCTCAAGTTTCAATGCAATTACTACTATTTTCTATTCAATTCGACTTATTCCTATTCTAAGATATTCGTTGCACTTTAACTTGATGAATGTGATGATCCGTGACACTCATCATCATTCTCACCTATGAACGCGTGACTGACAACCACTTCCGTTCTACCTTACACCGGGCGCATATCTCTTGGATTCCTTAATCAGAATATTCGTGGTATAAGCTAGAATTGATGGCGGCATTCATGGGAATCCGGAAAGTCTAACCTTGTCTGTGGTATTCCGAGTAGGATTCTGGGATTGAATGACTGTGACGAGCTTCAAACTCACGATTGTTGGGCGTGATGACAAACGCAAAAGAATCAAGGGATTATATTCCTACATGATCAAAAACCGACAGATGATTAGCCGTGCTGTGACAGAGCATTTGGACCATTTTCACTGAGAGGATGGGATGTAGCCATTGACAACGATGATGCCCTACATACAGATTGCCATAGAAAGGAGTGACAAAGATTGAAGGAAGGCAGTAGGAAAGCAGAGATCCAACTGAGACAAGCATCTCTAGACACTTATCTGAAATTCCCACTAATGAACTTACATAAGTATTTCTATCCTTTATTATTTAATTAAGTATCTCTTTATATTTTCCGAAAACCACTATCAATTTGAATCCGCCTGACTAAGATTTACAAGGTGACCATAGCTTGCTTCATACCAACAGTCTCTGTGGGATCGAACCTTACTCACGTAAGGTATTACTTGGACGACCCAGTACACTTGCTGGTTAGTTGTGCGGAGTTGTGACAAAGTGTGATTTATGTTTGAGAGCACCAGGTCTTTGGAGCCATTGTTGATGATCACAATTTCGTGCACCAAGTATTTGGTGCCGTTGCCGGGGAACAATCAATTTCGAACAACAATTTCACAATTGTTTCCAGACCACAATGGTGCCAAGTTTTAATCCGGCAACAACACCAAGTTTTTGGCGCCGTTGCCGGGGATTGTTCGAGTATGGACAACTGACGGTTCATCTTGTTGCTTAGATCAGGTAATTTTCTTTTTGTTTTAATTTCAAAAATTTTTCAAAAAAACCTTTCAAAAATTTTTTTCTCTTTTTTATTTTCCTAAAGAATATTTTTGAAAAAATAAATAATAAAAATACAAAAAAATAATAAAATCATAAAAATCAAAAATATTTCGTGATTCTTGTTTGAGTCTTGAGTCAATTTTTAAGTTTGGTGTCAATTGCATGTTTTTAAAAATTTATGTATTATTTTCCGAAAATTCATGCATTTATAGTGTTCTTCATGATCTTCAAGTTGTTCTTGGTAAGTCTTCTTATTTGATCTTTAAATTTTCTTCTTTTGTGTTGTTTATTGTTTTTCATGTGAATTTTTGCATTCATAGTGTCTAAGCATTAAAGATTTCTAAGTTTGGTGTCTTGCATGTTTTCTTTGCATCAAAAAAATTTTCAAAAATATGTTCTTGATGTTCATCATGATCTTCAAAATGTTCTTGGTGTTCATCTTGACATTCATAGTGTTCATGCATGCATTATGTGTTTTGATTCATAATTTTCATGTTGTGAGTCATTTTTTATATTTTTCTCTCTCATAATTAAAATTTCAAAAATCAAAAAAATATCTTTTCCTTAATTTTCTCATAATTTTCGAAAATTTGAGTTGACTTAGCCAAAAATTTTTAAAATTAGTTATTTCTTACAAGTCAAGTTAAATTTTCAATTTTAAAAATCTTATCTTTTCAAAATCCTTTTCAAAAATCATATCTTTTTCATTTTTTTTACTATTTTTCGAAAATTCTTTAAAATATTTTTTTCAAAAATCTTTTTCTTAATTTTATCTTTCTTTTCGAAAAATATCCTAACAATTAATGTGATTGGTTCAAAAATTTGAAGTTGTTACTTTCTTCTTAAGAAAGGTTCAATCTTTAAATTCCAGAATCTTATCTTTTAATTTCTTGTTAGTTAAGTAATTAATTTTAACTTTAAAAATTAAATCTATCTTATCCTATCTTTTATATCATATCTTTTTCAAAATTTTATCTTTTTCAAAAATTTGATTTTCAAATATCTTTTCTAACTTCCTATCTTCTTATCTTTTCAAATTTGATTTTCAAATCTTTTTCAACTAACTATTTGACTTTTTGTTTGTTTCTTATCTTTTTCAAAACCACCTAACAAATTTTCTCTCCCTAATTTTCGAAAATATCTCCCCCTTTTTCAAAATTATTCCTAATTTAATTAATTATTTTAAATTTTAATTTTAATTTTATTTCTTATCTTAATTTTCGAAAATCACCAACTCCTTTTCAAAATTTATTTTCGAAAATTTCTCTCTCTCATCTTATTCTATTTATTTATTTATTTACTAACACTTCTCTTCACCTCTCTTCATCTCAAATCACTGCCCCTACCTTTACCCTTTATTCAGACTATTCATTCTTCTACACTCTTATTCCATTTCTTCTTCTACTAATAATAAGGAACCTCTTTACTGTGACATTGAGGATTCCTCTTCTTTTTCTGTTCTCTTCTCTTTCATATGAGCATGATCAAGGAAAAAGGCATTCTTGTTGAAGCTGATCCAGAACCTGAAAGGACTCTGAAGAGGAAACTAAGAGAAGTTAAATTACAACAATCCAGAGGTAACCTTTCTGAAATTTTCGAACAAGAGAAGGAGATGGTAGCCGAACCCAGCAACAATAATGCAAGGAGGATGCTTGGTGATTTTACTAAACCCACGTCCAAGTTTGATGGAAGAAGCATCTCAATTCCTGCCATTGGAGCAAACAATTTTGAGCTGAAACCTTAATTAGTTGCTCTAATGCAATAAAACAGCAAGTTTCATGGACTTTCATCTGAAGATCCTTACCAGTTTTTAATTGAGTTCTTGCAAATTTGTGAGACTGTTAAGACGAATGGAGTAGATCCTAAAGTCTACAGGCTCATGCTTTTCCCTTTTGCTGTAAGAGACAGAGCTAGAACATAGTTGGACTCACAACCTAAAGATAGCCTGGACTCCTAGGATAAGCTGGTCACGACCTTCTTGGATAAATTCTTTCCTCCTCAAAAGCTGAGCAAGCTTAGAGTGGATGTTCAGACCTTCAAGCAAAAAGATGGTGAATCCCTCTATGAAGCTTGAGAAAGATACAAGCAGATAACCAAAAAGTGTCCTTCTGACATATTTTCAGAGTGGACCATATTAGATATATTCTATTATGGTTTGTCTGAGTTCTCTAAGATGTCACTGGACCATTCTGCAGGTGGATCCATTCACCTAAAGAAAACACCTGCAGAAGCTCAGGAACTTATTGACATGGTTGCAAATAACCAATTCATGTACACTTCTGAGAGGAATTCCGTGAATAATGGGACGCCTCAGAGGAAGGGAGTTCTTGAAATTGATGCTCTGAATGCCATATTGGCTCATAACAAAGTGTTGACTCAGCAAGTCAACATGATCTCTCAAAGTCTGAATGGATGGCAAAATTCATCCAACAGTACTAAAAAGGCATCTTCTGAAGAAGAAGCTTATGATCCTGAAAACCCTGCAATGGCAGAGGTAAATTACATGGGTGAACCTTATGAAAACACCTATAATTCATCATGGAGAAATCATCCAAATTTCTCATGGAAGGATCAACAAATGCCTCAACAAGGCTTTAATAATGGTGGAAGAAATAGGCTCAGCAATATCAAGCCTTATCCATCATCTTCTCAGCAACAGACAAAGAATTATGAACAGAATACCTCTAACTTAGCAAACTTAGTCTCTGATCTGTCTAAGGCCACTTTAAGTTTCATGAGTGAAACAAGGTCCTCCATTAGAAATCTGGAGGAACAAGTGGGCCAGCTGAGTAAGAAAGTCACTGAAACCCCTCCTAGTACTCTCCCAAGCAATACAGAAGAGAATCCAAAGCGAGAGTGCAAGGCCATTGATATAGTCAATATGCCCGAATGCAAGGAGGAAGGGGAGGACGAAAATCCTAGTGAGGAAGACCTCCTGGGACGTCTCTCAAGCAAGGAGTCCCCTAGTGAGGACCTAAAGGAATCTGAGGCTCATATAGAGACCATAGAGATTCCATTAAATCTCCTTCTGCCATTCATGAGCTCTGAAAACTATTCTTCCCCTGAAGAGGATGAAGATGTGACTGGAAAGCGAGTTACTCAATATTTAGGAGCTATCATGAAGTTGAATGCCAAGTTGTTTGGTAATGAGACTTGGGAAAGTGAACCTCCCTTGCTCATTAGTGAACTAGATACATGGATTCAGAAAACTTTACCTCAAAAGAGACAAGATCCTGGCAAATTCTTAATACCCTGTACCATAGGCACCATGACCTTTAACAAGGCTTTATGTGACTTGGGGTCAAGCATAAATCTTATGCCCCTCTCTGTAATGGAGAAGCTAGGGATCATTGAGCTACAACCTGCCATATTCTCATTACAAATGGCAGACAAGTCACTAAGACAAAATTATGGATTGGTAGAGGATGTGTTAGTAAAGGTTAAAGGCCTTTACATCCCTGCTGATTTCATAATCTTGGATACTAGGAAGGAGGAGGATGAATGCATCATCCTTGGAAGACATTTCCTAGCCATAGCAGAAGCTGTGATAGATGTTAACAGAGGATAATTAGTCCTTCAATTGAATGGGGACCACCTTGTGTTTAAGGCACACGGCTATCTTTCTCTAACAAGGGAGAGTAAGCATGCATAGCTTCTCTCAGTACAGAGTCAAACAGAGCCCCCACAATCAAATTCTAAGTTTGGTGTTGGGAGGCCACAACCAATCTCTAAGTTTGGTGTTGAACCCCCGTATCCAAACTCTAAGTTTGGTGTTGGGAGTTCACAACATTGACCTGATCACCTTTGTGGCTCCAAGAGAGCCCACTGTCAAGCTAGTGACATTAAAAGAGCGCTTGTTGGGAGGTAACCCAATTTTTATTTATCTAATTTTATTTTACATTCTTTTATGTTTTATTAGGTTCATGATCATGTGGAGTCATGAAAAAAATATTAAAATTAAAAATAGAATAAAAAACAGCAGAAGAAAAACCACACCCTGGAGGAAGGACTTACTGGCGTTTAGGAGCATCTGGCTAGCGTTCAACGCAAGAACAGAGCATGGATCTGGCGCAGAACGCCAGAAACAAGCATGGAACTGGTGATCAACGCCAGAAACATGCTGCACATGGGCGTTGAACGCCCAGAACATGCATCACTTTGGCGATTAAACGCCAGAAATTCATGGAAAGGCATTTTACATGCCTAATTGGTGCAGGGATGTAAATCCTTGACACCTCAGGATCTGTGTACCCCACAGGATCATCTCAGGATCTATGGACCCCACAGGATCCCCACCTACCTCACCCTCTCCCTCTCCATTCACGGTCATCCCTTCTGTTTTCCACTCACCACTCACATCCATCCACTCTTCCCTATACACCCCACCTAACTTCAAAATTCAAAATCTCTTTCCCACCCAATCCCTCCCATATAGCCGAATACTCACATCCATCCATCTCCTCCATATCTTATTCTTTTCTTTCTTTTCTTGCTCGAGGGTGAGCAATATTTTAAGTTTGATGTGGTAAAATCATAGCTTTTTGTTTTTCCATTACCATTGATGGCACCTAAGACCGGAGAATCCTCTAGGAAAGGGAAAGGGAAGACAAAAGCTTCCACCTCTGAGTCATGGGAGATGGAAAGATTCATCTCCAAAGCCCATCAAGACCACTTCTATGTTGTTGTGTCCAAGAAGAAGGTGATTCCCGAGGTCCCTTTCAAGCTCAAGAAAAATGAGTACCCGGAGATCCGACATGAGATCCAAAGAAGAGGTTGGGAAGTTCTAACCAACCCCATGATGGGTAAATTTTGGTTTGAGACAAGAATATCTCCCAAAACAACACCAATCTAACCGGCAAGTGCACCGGGTCGCATCAAGTAATAAAAACTCACGGGAGTGAGGTCGATCCCACAGGGATTGAAGGATTGAGCAATTTTAGTTTAGTGGTTGAATTAGTCAAGCGAATCAAGATTTGGTTGATTGAGTTGCAGAATTTAAATTGCATTGAAATTAAAGAGAACAGGAATTAAAGTGCTGAATCTTAAAGAACAAGAAATTAAATGGCAGAAACTTAGATTGCAAGAAATGTAAATTGCAAGGAAATTAAATGGCAAGAATTGTAAATGACTTGAAATGTAAAGGGGATTGGGACTTGGATTTGCAAGAATTAAACAAAGAGAATTTAAATTGCATTAAACAGAAGAGTAAATGGGGAATGGGTTGAAACAGATTCGAAACAGGAAATTAAATGAACAGTTAAAGCAAGAAACAGAAAATTGAAATGGGAAATTGGATCTCAGGACCCAGATACTAGAAAACCAAGTCTAGAGATCAGTGCCTTCCTAGATCCAACAAGAACAATAGCAATGGAATTGTAAATTGCAAAGAGATTAGATGAAGAAGCAATGAACCGAATTGGAAATTAAATTGCAGTGAAAATCAACAGAGAGATCTAAGGTGAGATTGAAACAGAATTCCTTCAATTCTCTAACCTAAGATCCAAGACAAGAGTATTTTAAAGTGAAAGCAATTAAACTAAGGAAATAGAAATCACTCAGGCTCCCCAAAACAGAAATGAGAATTCTCTCAAAACTCTCCAAAGGGAAGCTCCTGAATAACTTGAATTCTAGCCTATTTATACACTTTCTTCAATTGATCTTCAAGCCTTGAGTTGGGCCTTTGCTCTTGGTGGAATTGGGTTGAAAGAGGCCTTGGTTGATTGCTCTTGAAGTTTGGAGAGAAACCCAAGTGAATCAATTGAACCGGATTTGATTTGTTGCCAAGTTGGATTCAAAGTTAGCCTCAAAGTTAGGGGGCTAACTTTGAGGCCAACTTTTCATATCAGCAAAGTGGGCTTGCTGCATCTCACGTTGGTGCCAACGTTAGGGGTCTAACTTTGACCCTAACGTTGGCCTTGCTTTGAGTTGGAAAGGCGCCAACGTTAGCCTCCAAGTTAGGGGGCTAACGTTGGCGCAAACGTTGCAGCCCCTGGAGGAGAATTCAATTGCCAACGTTAGCCTCCAAGTTAGGGGGCTAACGTTGGCGCTAACGTTGGCACACCCTGGGGAGAATTTCTCATGCCAACGTTAGCCTCCAAGTTAGGGGGCTAACGTTGGCGCAAACGTTGGGCACACCCCTGGGAGAAATTTATCATGCCAACGTTAGCCTCCAAGTTAGGGGGCTAACGTTGGCGCAAACTTGGTGCATCCTGGGAGGAAAATTTAGCTTCCAACGTTAGCCTCCAAGTTAGGGGGCTAACGTTGAGGCTAACTTCAAGTTCAAAAGTTTGTGCCAACGTTTGGGGGCTAACTTCAACTCCAACTTCATTTGTTCCTGGTTCAATTTCACTTGATTCATTGTGTTCTCTTAGCTTCTAGCCATTCCTTCTCACTTCAATCCTTTTCCAAGCTTTCTTCACCTATCATAAATCAACCAAACACATCAAAGCTTTGCTTGAAATCATGAGATGATCATTCTATCCTAATATGCACCAATTATGGCATCAAACCTCATGAATTTGCATTAATTTATCTATGGTTGATTCAATCAAAGGAAGCATGAAAATCTACCTAAATTGGCTTGCTTAAGCCTCAAGAAAGTGCATAATTCAAGTGAAAACAAAAGAAAAAGACTAGTGAAACTAGGCTAAGATGACTTGTCATCACCCCATCCAACAAGTCGGAATCCTAATGGTTCAAGAGTTCTATGCCAATGAATGGATCACTAGGAACCATGATCAAAGTAAGAACCCGAACCCAAAGAATTATCTTACAATGGTTCGGGAGAAATACTTAGATTTTAGTCCGAAAAATGTGAAGTTGGCGTTTAACTTGCCCATGATACAAGGAGATGCACGCCCCTACACTAGAAGGGTCAACTTTAATCAAAGGTTGGACCAAGTCCTTATGGACATATGTGTGGAAGGAGCTCAATGGAAAAGAGACTCCAAAGGCAAGCCGGTTCAACTAAGAAGACAGGACTTCAAGCCTATGGCTAGAGGATGGTTAGAATTCATCCAACGCTCCATCATCCCTACCAGCAACTGATCCGAAGTTACTGTGGATCGGGCCATCATGATTCATAGCGTCATGAATGGAGAGGAAGTAGAAGTTCATGAAGTCATCTCCCATGAATTCTACAAAATAGCCGATAAGTCCTCTACTTTGGTAAGGCTAGCTTTTCCTCATCTTATTTGCCATCTATGTTACTCAGCTGGAGTTATCATAGAAGGAGACATCCTCATTGAGGTGGACAAGCCAATCAATAAGAAAAGGATGGAGCAAACAAGAGAGCCCACTTATGGAATCCAAGAGACGCATGAGGAAGCTCATCACTAAGAAATCCCAGAGATGCCTCAAGGGATGCACTTTCCTCCCAACAACTATTGGGAACAACTCAACACTTCCTTAGAAGATTTGAGTTACAATGTAGATCAATTAAGGGTGGAACATCAAGAGCACTCCATCATTCTCCACGAAATTAGAGAAGATCAAAGAGCAATGCGGGAGGAGCAACAAAGGCAAGGAAGGGACATAGAAGAGATTAAAGACATCATTGGTCCTTCAAGAAGAAGACGCCACTAAGGTGGATTCATTCCTTGTTCTTATTTTTTCTGTTTTTCATTTTTTATCTATGTTTTGTGTCTCTACTTCATGATCATTAGTATGTAGTAACTATGTCTTAAAGCTATGAATAATTCCATAAATCCTTCACCTCTCTTAAATGAAAAATGTTTTTAATTCAAAAGAACAAGAAGTACATAAATTTCGAAAAATGTCCTTGAATTTAGTTTAATTATATTGATGTGGTGACAATACTTTTTGTTTTCTGAATGAATGCTTAAACAGTGCATATTTTTTATCTTGTTGTTTATGAATGTTAAAATTGTTGGCTCTTGAAAGAATGATGAAAAAGAGAAATGTTATTGATGATCTGAAAAATCATAAAATTTATTCTTGAAGCAAGAAAAAGCAGTGAATAGCAAAAGCTTGCGAAAAAAATGGCGAAAAAAAATTAGAAAAAGAAAAAGCAAGCAGAAAAAGCCAATAGCCCTTAAAACCAAAAGGCAAGGGTAAAAAGGATCTAAGGCTTTGAGCATCAATGGATAGGAGGGCCCAAGGAAATAAAATCTAGGCCTAAGCGGCTAAATCAAGCTGTCCCTAACCATGTGCTTGTGGGATGCAGGTCCAAGTGAAAAGCTTGAGATTGAGTGGTTATAGTCCTGATCCAAAGTAAAAAGAGTGTACTTAAGAGCTCTGGACACCTCTAACTGGGGACTCTAGCAAAGCTGAGTCACAATCTGAAAAGGTTCACCCAGTCATGTGTCTGTGGCATTTATGTATCCGGTGGTAATACTGGAAAACAAAATGCTTAGGGCCACGGCCAAGACTCATAAAAGTAGCTGTGTTAAAGAATCAACAAACTTAACTAGGAGAATCAATAATACTATCTGAAATTCTAAGTCCTAGAGATGCCAATCATTCTAAACTTCAAGGAAAAAAGTGAGATGCCTAAACTGTTCAGAGGCAAAAAGCTACAAGTCCCGCTCATCTAATTAGAATTAATATTCATTGATATTTTGGAATTTATAGTATATTCTCTTCTTTTTATCCTAATTGATTTTCAGTTGCTTGGGGACAAGCAACAATTTAAGTTTGGTGTTGTGATGAGCGGATAATTTATACGCTTTTTGGCATTGTTTTTAGGTAATTTTTAGTATGATCTAGTTACTTTTAGGGATGTTTTCATTAGTTTTTATGCTATATTCACATTTTCGGACTTTACTATGAGTTTGCGTGTTTTTCTGTGATTTCAGGTATTTTCTGGCTGAAATTGAGGGACCTGAGCAAAACTCTGATAAGAAGGCTGACAAAGGACTACTGATGCTGTTGGAATCTGACCTCTCTACACTCGAAATAGATTTTCTAGAGCTACAAAACCCCAAATGGTGCACTCTTAACGGTGTTCGAAAGTAGACATCCAGAGCTTTCCAGAAACATATAATAGTCCATACTTTATTCGTAATTAGCCGACGTAAACTGGCGCTCAACGCCAGTTCCATACTGCATTCTGGAGTCAAACGCCAGAAACACGTCACGAACCAGAGTTGAACGCCCAAAACACGTTACAACTTGGTGTTCAACTCCAAGAGAAGCCTCAGCTCGTGGATAGATCAAGCTCAGCCCAAGCACACACCAAGTGGACCTCGAAAGTGGATTTATGCATCAAATACTTACTTCTGTAAACTCTAGTAGCTAGTTTAGTATAAATAGAACTTTTTACCTTTGTATTAGACGTCTTGGACTATCTAGTTCTTTTGACCATTCGGTCTTTCATGGGGGCTGGCCATTCGGCCATGCCTGGACCTTCATCACTTATGTATTTTCAACGGTGGAGTTTCTGCACACCATAGATTAAGGTTTTGGAGCTCTGCTGTACCTCAAGTTTCAATGCAATTACTTCTATTTTCTATTCAATTCGACTTATTCCTATTCTAAGATATTCGTTGCACTTCAAATTGATGAATGTGATAATCCGTGACACTCATCATCATTCTCACCTATGAACGCGTGACTGACAACCACTTCCGTTCTACCTTAGACCAGGCGCATATCTCTTGGATTCCTTATCGTGGTATAAGCTAGAATTGATGGCGGCATTCATGGGAATCCGGAAAGTCTAACCTTGTCTGTGGTATTCCGAGTAGGATTCCGAGATTGAATGAATGTGACGAGCTTCAAACTCGCGATTGCTGGGCGTGATGACAAACGCAAAAGAATCAAGGGATTCTATTCCAAAATGATCGAGAACCGACAGATGATTAGCCGTGCTGTGACAGAGCATTTGGACCATTTTCACTGAGAGGATGGGATGTAGCCGTTGACAACGGTGATGCCCTACATACAGCTTGCCATAGAAAGGAGTGACAAATATTGGATAAAATCAGTAGGAAAGCAGAGATTCGGAAGGCACAAGCATCTCCATACGCTTGTCTAAAATTCCCACTAATGAATTTACATAAGTATTTCTATCCTTTTTTATTTAATTAAGTATCGCTTTATATTTTCCGAAAACCACTATCAATTTAAATCTGCCTGACTAGGATTTACAAGATGACCATAGCTTGCTTCATACCAACAATCTCTGTGGGATCGACCCTTTCTCACGTAAGGTATTACTTAGACGACCCAGTACACTTGCTGGTTAGTTGTGCGGAGTTGTGACAAAGTGTGATTTATGTTTGAGAGCACCAAGTCTTTGGAGCCATTGTTGATGATCACAATTTCGTGCACCAAGTTTCTGGGGCCGTTGCCGGGGATTGTTCGAGTATGGACAACTGACGGTTCATCTTGTTGCTCAGATTAGGTAATTTTCTTTTCAAAAACTTTTCAAAAATCTTTCAAAAAAATTTTTATTCCTATTTTCGAAATTTTTTTTAAAATAAATCATTCTATGGCTTCAAAACATTTAAAAATGGATTCCAGAGTTTCATGAAGCATGTTGAATCTTGGCTCGTTGCAAAGCCATATTCAAACTCCTTTGGAATTGGTCTTCAACTAATCACCACAATGCATGTAATTCCATCCTAAAGCTGACTGGCTATTAAGCCATGTCCAACCCTTTGATTGGAGCTTTGGGCTACTATTGAAAGATTCCTGGAATTCTTCTTAAAGATTTTGAATTTCTTATTTTCTTTTTCCTATATGTTTTTCGAAAAAAATAAAATAAAATACAAATAAAATTAGAAAAAAAATCAAAAATATTTTGTGTTTCTTGTTTGAGTCTTGAGTCAATTTTTAAGTTTGGTGTCAATTGCATGTTTTTAAAATTATTATGCATTTTTCAAAAATTCATGCATTCATAGTGTTCTTCATGATCTTCAAGTTGTTCTTGGTAAGCCTTCTTGTTTGATCTTGATGTTTTCTTGTTTTGTATCTTTTGTTGTTTTTCATATGCATTGTTTGTTTGTTAGAGTCCAAGCATTAAAGAATTCTAAGTTTGGTGTCTTGCATGTTTTCTTTGCATCAAAAATTTTTCAAAAATATGTTCTTGATGTTCATCATGATCTTCAAAGTGTTCTTGGTGTTCATCTTGACATTCATAGTGTTCTTGCATGCATCATGAGTTTTGATTCATAATTTTCATGTTGTGAGTCATTTTTGTTGTTTTTCTCTCTCATCATTAAAAATTCAAAAATAAAAAAATATCTTTTCCTTACTTTCTTGTTAAGAAAGGTTCAATCTTTAAATTCTAGAATCGTATCTTTTAGTTTCTTGTTAGTTAAGTAATTAATTTTAATTTTAAAAATTAAATCTATCTTATCTTATCTTTTATATCATATCTTTTTCAAAATTTTATCTTTTTCAAAAATTTGATTTTAAAATATCTTTTCTAACTTCTTATCTTGTTATCTTTTCAAATTTGATTTTCAAATCTTTTTCAACTAACTATTTGACTTTTTGTTTGTTTCTTATCTTTTTCAAAACCACCTAACTACTCTCCCCTCTCTAATTTTCGAAAATACCTCCCTCTTTTTCAAAAAATTCTTTTTAATTAACTAATTGTTTCAAGTTTTAATTTTAATTTTAATTCATCTTTAATTTTCGAAATTACTAACTCCTTTTCAAAAATATTTTCGAAAATC
>NC_029780.3:48286460-48286680 GCF_000817695.3 Arachis duranensis
CTCATCTTCTTCTATTTATTTATTCATTTACTAACACTTCTCTTCACCTCTCTTCATCTCCAATCACTGCCTCTATCCTTAGCCTTGTGTTTGGATTCTCCTTTCTTTATTCTTTTCTTCTTCTACTAACAATAAGGATCCTCTTTTGCTGTGACATAGAGGATTCCTCTTCTTTTCTTATTCTCTTCTCTTTCATATGAGCAGGAACAAGGAAAAAAAG
>NC_029780.3:48286807-48303909 GCF_000817695.3 Arachis duranensis
GAAGAAGCATCTCAATTCCTGCCATTGGAGCAAATAATTTTGAGCTGAAACCTCAATTAGTTGCTCTAATGCAACAGAACTGCAAGTTTCATGGACTTCCATCTGAAGATCCATACCAGTTTTTAACTGAGTTCTTGCAGATTTGTGAGACTGTTAAGACGAATGGAGTAGATCCTGAAGTCTACAGGCTCATGCTTTTCCCTTTTGTTGTAAGAGACAAAGCTAGAACATGGTTGGACTCACAACCTAAAGATAGCCTGGACTCCTGGGATAAGCTGGTCACGGCCTTCTTAGATAAATTCTTTCCTCCTCAAAAGCTGAGCAAGCTTAGAGTGGATGTTCAGACCTTCAAGCAAAAAGATGGTGAATCCCTCTATGAAGCTTGGGAAAGATACAAGCAGATGACCAAAAAGTGTCCTTCTGACAAGTTTTTAGAGTGGACCATATTAGATATATTCTATTATGGTCTATCTGAGTTTTCCAAAATGTCATTGGACCACTCTGCAGGTGGATCCATTCACCTAAAGAAAATGCCTGCAGAAGCTCAAGAACTTATTGATATGGTTGCAAATAACAAATTCATGTACACTTCTGAGAGGAATTCCGTGAATAATGGGATGCCTCAGAGGAAGGGAGTTCTTGAAATTGATGCTCTGAATGACATATTGGATCAGAACAAAGTGTTGACTCAGCAAGTCAACATGATTTCTCAAAGTCTGAATGGATGGCAAAATGCATCCAACAGTACTAAAGAGGCATCTTCTGAAGAAGAAACTTATGATCCTGAGAACCCTGCAATGGCAGAGGTAAATTATATGGGTGAACCTTATGGAAACACCTATAATTCATCATGGAGGAATCATCCAAATTTCTCATGGAAGGATCAACAAAAGCCTCAACAATGCTTTAATAATGGTGGAAGAAACAGGTTTAGCAATAGCAAGCCTTTTCCATTATCTTCTCAGCAACAGATAGAGAATTCTGAGCAGAGCTCCTCTAATTTAGAAAATATAGTCTCTGAACTGTCTAAGGCCACTTTAAGTTTCATGAGTGAAACAAAGTCCTGCATTAGAAATTTGGAGGCACAAGTGGGCCAGCTGAGTAAGAAAGTAACTGAAACTCCTCCTAGTACTCTCCCAAGCAATATAGAAGAGAATCCAAAGAGAGAGTGCAAGGCCATTGATATAGTCAATATGGCTGAATGCAAGGAGGAGGGAGAGGACGCGAATCCCAATGAGGAAGACCTCATGGGACGTCTCTCAAGTAGGAAGGAGTTCCCTATTGAGGATCCAAAGGAATCTGAGGCTCATATAGAGACCATAGAGATTCTATTAAATCTCCTTCTGCCATTCATGAGCTCTAAAGATTATTCTTCCTCTGAAGAGGATGAGGATGTAACTGGAGAGCAAGTTGCTCAATATGTAGGAGCCATCATGAAGCTAAATGCCAAGTTATTTGGTAATGAGACTTGGGAAGGTGAACTTCCCTTGCTCATTAGTGAACTTGATACATGGGTTCAGCAAACTTTACCTCAAAAGAGACAAGATCCAGGCAAATTCTTAATACCCTGTACCATAGGCACTATGACCTTTAACAAGGCTCTGTGTGACCTGGGGTCAGGCATAAATCTTATGCCACTCTCTGTAATGGAGAAACTAGGGATCATTGAGGTACAGCCTGGTATATTCTCATTACAAATGGCAGACAAGTCAGTAAGACAAGCTTATGGATTGGTAGGGGACGTACTAGTGAAGGTTGAAGGCCTTTACATCCCTGCTGATTTCATAATCTTAGACATTAGGAAGGAGGAGGATGAATGCATCATCTTTGGGAGACCTTTCCTGGCCACAGCAGGAGCTGTGATAGATGTTAACAGAGGAGAATTAGTCCTTCAATTGAATGAGGACTACCTTGTGTTTAAGGCACACGGCTATCCTTCTGTAACAAGGGAGAGTAAGCATGCAGAGCTTCTCTCAGTACAGAGTCAAACAGAGCCCCCACAATCAAACTCTAAGTTTGGTGTTGTGAGGCCACAACCAAACTCTAAGTTTGGTGTTGAACCCCCATATCCAAACTCTAACTTTGGTGTTGGGAGTCCACAACATTGACCTGATCACCTTTGTGGCTCCAAGAGAGCCCACTGTCAAGCTAGTGACATTAAAAGTGTGCTTGTTGGGACGCAACCCAATTTTTATTTATCTAATTTTATTTTATTTTCATTGTTCTTTTATGTTTTATTAGGTTCATGATCATGTGGAGTCACGAAAAAAATATTAAAATTAAAAACAGAATCAAAAAAATAGCAGAAGAAAAATCACACCCTGGAGGAAGGACTTACTGGCGTTTAAACGCCAGTAAGGAGCATCTGGCTGGCGTTCAACGCCAGAACAGAGCATGGATCTGGCGTTGAACGCCAGAAATAAGCAACATCCTGGCGTTTAAATGCCAGGAATGCACCCTGAGGAGAGCTGGCGCTGAACGCCAGAAACAAGCATGGAACTGGCGTTCAACACCAGAAACATGCTGCACATGAGCGTTGAACGCCCAGAACATGCATCACTTCGGCATTTAAACGCCAGAATTGCATGCAAAGGCATTCTACATGCCTAATTGGTGCAGGGATGTAAATCCTTGACACCTCAGGATCTGTGGACCCCACAGGATCCCCACCTACCATATTCTCCCCTCTTCTCAACATTCATCCTCTCTTTCCAATAAACACTCTTCGCCAAAACCCTTCACCAATCACCTCAATCTCTCTTCCCAATTACCCCGTTCACCACTCACATCCATCCACTCTTCCCCGAAAACCCCACCTACCTTCAACATTCAAAATTTCTTTCCCACCCAAACCCACCCTAAATGGCTGATCCTACTCCCTCTCCCCTCACTATATAAACCCCTTCATTCTCCTAAATTATCATACAACACAACCCCCTCTTCTACACCTTGGCCGAATACACCTCCCTTACTCTCCTCCATCTTTTCTCTTCTTCTTCTTCTTTTCTTTCTTCTCTTGCTCGAGGGCGAGCAATATTTCAAGTTTGGTGTGGTAAAAGCATAAGCTTTTTGTTTTTCCATAACCATCAATGGCAGCTAAGACCGGAGAAACCTCTAGAAAAGGGAAAGGGAACACAAAAGCTTCCACCTCCGAGTCGTGGGAGATGGAGAGATTCACTCCAAAGCCCATCAAGACCACTTCTATGATGTTGTGGCTAAGAAGAAGGTGATCCTTGAGGTCCCTTTCAAGCTCAAGAAAAATGACTTTTCGGAGATCCGACATGAGATTCAAAGAAGAAGTTGGGAAGTTCTGACCAACCCCATTCAACAAATCAGAATCTTGATGGTTCAAGAGTTCTATGCCAATGCATAGATCACTAGGAACCATGATCAAAGTATGAACCCGAATCCAAAGAACTATCTTACAATGGTTCGGGGGAAATACTTAGATTTTAGTCTAGAAAATGTGAGGTTGGCATTCAACTTGCCCATGATGTAAGGAGATGCACACCCCTACACAAGAAGGGTCAACTTTGATCAAAGGTTGGACCAAGTCCTTAGGGACATATGTGTTGAAGGAGCTCAATGGAAAAGAGACTCCAAAGGCAAGCCGGTTCAACTAAGAAGACTAGACCTCAAGCCTGTGGCTAGAGGATGGTTGGAGTTCATCCAACGCTCCATCATCCCCACTAGCAACCGATCTAAAGTTACTGTGGATCGGGCCATCATGATTCATAGCATCATGAATGAAGAGGAAGTAGAAATTCATGAAGTTATCTCCCTTGAATTCTACAAAATAGCCGAGAAGCCCTCTACTTTGGCAAGGCTAGCTTTTCCTCATCTTATTTGCCATCTATGTTACTCAGCTGGAGTCATCATAGAAGGAGACATCCCCATTGAGGAGGACAAGCCCATCACTAAGAAAAGGATGGAGCAAACAAGAAAGCCCACTCATGGAATCCAAGAGACGCATGAGGAAGCTCATCACCAAGAAATCCCAGAGATGCCTCAAGGGATGCACTTTCCTCCCAACAACTATTGGAAACAACTCAACACTTCCTTAGAAGATTCTCCTAGTTAAGTTTGTTGATTCTTGAACAGAGCTACTTTTTTGAGTCTTGGCCGTGGCCCTAAGCATTTTGTTTTCCAGTATTACCACCGGATACATAAATGCCACAGACACATGACTGGGTAAACCTTTTCAGATTGTGACTTAGCTTTGCTAGAGTCCCCAGTTAGAGGTGTCCAGAGCTCTTAAGCACACTCTTATTGCTTTGGATCAGGACTTTAACCACTCAGTCTCAAGCTTTTCACTTAGACCTGCATGCCACAAGCACATGGTTAAGGACAGCTTGATTTAGCCGCTTAGGCCTGGATTTTATTTCCTTGGGCCCTCCTATCCATTGATGCTCAAAGCCTTGGATCCTCTTTACCCTTGCCTTTTGGTTTTAAGGGCTATTGGCTTTTTCTGCTTACTTTTTCTTTTTCTTTCTAATTTTTTCGCTACTTTTTTTTCAAGCTTTTGCTTTTTCACTGCTTTTTCCTGCTTCAAGAATCAATTTCATGATTTTTCAGATTATCAATAGCATTTCTCTTTGTTCATCATTCTTTCAAGAGCCAACAATTTTAACATTCATAAACAACAAGATAAAAAATATGCACTGTTCAAGTATTCATTCAGAAAACAAAAAGTATTGTCACCACATCAATATAATTAAACTAAATTCACGAGACACAAAACATAGATGAACATATAACATAAAAACCGAACAACAGAAAATAAGAGCAAGGAATGAGTCCACCTTAGTGGCATCTTCTTCTTGAAGGACCAATAATGTCCTTGAGCTCTTCTATGTCCCTTCCCTGCCTTTGTTGCTCCTCCCTCATTGCTCTTTGATCTTCTCTTATTTCATGGAGAATGATGGAGTGCTCTTGATGTTCCACCCTTAATTGTTCCACATTGTAACTCAAATCTTCTCAGGAAGTGTTGAGTTGTTCCCAATAGTTGTTGGGAGGAAAGTGCATCCCTTGAGGCATCTCCGAGATTTCTTGGTGATGAGCTTCCTCATGCGTCTCTTGGGTTCTATGAGTGGGCTCTCTTGTTTGCTCCATACTTTTCTTAGTGATGGGCTTGTCCTCCTCAATGAGGATGTCTCTTTCTATGATAACTCTAGCTGAGTAACATAGATGGCAAATAAGATGAGGAAAAGCTAGCCTTGCCAAAGTAGAGGACTTGTCGACTATTTTGTAGAATTCATGGGAGATGACTTCATGAACTTCTACTTCCTCTCCAATCATGATGCTATGAATCATGATGGCCCGATCCACAGTAACTTCAGATCGGTTGCTAGTGGAGATGATGGAGCGTTGAATGTACTCTAACCATCCTCTAGCCACAGGCTTGAGGTCCAGTCTTCTTAGTTGGACCGGCTTGCCTTTGGAGTCTCTTTTCTATTGAGCTCCTTCCACACATATGTCCATAAGGACTTGGTCCAACCTTTTATTAAAGTTGACCCTTCTAGTGTAGGGGCGTGCATCTCCTTGCATCATGGGTAAGTTAAACGCCAACCTCACATTTTTTGGACTAAAATCTAAGTATTTCGCCCGAACCATTGTAAGATAATTCTTTGGATTCGGGTTCACACTTTGATCATGGTTCCTAGTGATCCATGCATTGGCATAGAACTCTTGAACCATTAAGATTCCGTCTTGTTGAATGGGGTTGGTTAGAACTTCCCAACCTCTTCTTTGGATCTCATGTCGGATCTCCGGATACTCATTTTTCTTGAGCTTGAAAGGGACCTCAGGGATCACCTTCTTCTTGGCCACAACATCATAGAAGTGGTCTTGATGGGCTTTGGAGATGAACTTTTCCATCTCCCATTACTCGGAGGTGGAAGCTTTTGTCTTTCCTTTCCCTTTTCTAGAGGATTCTCTGGCCTTAGGTGCCATCAATGGTAATGGAAAAACAAAAAGCTTATGCTTTTACCACACCGAACTTAAAATATTGCTCGCCCTCGAGCAAGAGAAGAAAGAAAAGAAGAAGAAGTAGAAGAAAATATGGAGGAGAGGGGGAGAGGTGTATTCGGCCAAGAAGGAGAAGAGGGGTTTGTGTTGTGTGAAAATTAAGGAGAATGGAGGGGTTTATATAGGGAAGTGAGAGAGGGTAGGTTCGGCCATTTAGGGTGGGTTTGGGTGGAAAATATTTTTGAATTTTGAAGGTAGGTGGGGTTTATGGGGAAGAGTGGATGGATGTGAGGGGTGAAGGGGGTAATTGGGAAGAGAGATTGAGGTGATTGGTGAAGGGTTTTTGGGAAAGTGTGTTATAGGATTAATTAGGGTTTTTAAGGGCCATTCGGCCATGCCTGGACCTTCATCACTTATGTATTTTCAATGGTGAAGTTTCTGCTGTACCTCAAGTTTCAATGCAATTACTGCTATTTTCTATTCAATTCGACTTATTCCTATTCTAAGATATTCATTGCACTTCAACTTGATGAATGTGATGATCCATGACACTCATAATTATTCTCACTTATGAACGCGCATGACTGAGATGATATCAATTGAGAAATTGACAAACTATTGAGTTCGGAATGGAAATGTTGATTTGATAGTGGTTGAGATGAGTCGAGGACTCGGAATGGAATGATGGATCCATGATATATTGAAAATGTTTTTTAAAAAATCACTGAATCATTGTTCTATACTGAGAAATGATGAGACGCTATGTGCCTGGCAGGGATGGTGGTTATTCCTTCCTGTCGAGGTAGCTGTGACGGCGTAAGCACGGTGGTTAATCCCGCTTACATTGAAATGTGAGGTCTGTGGCAAGAGTATCTCGCTCGCATCCCTTCGGATCACTAGAGTGTGCAGGCACAAAATCCTGGACGATGTTCCGAGTACTATATCTCAGGGGTTTCCAATCATGATTCCGAAAGGAGACATCTCCATAGAGATGTGTCGGGTTGGCAGTTGAACCGACAATGTGATATCACAGCCTATAGGACAGGCATTCATTGATGCCGGGGCATCTTAGGCTAGTTTCACTACACTTTTTCTTTGTTTTTAGTAGGTTTTATGCACTTTCTTGAGTTATAAATAAGCAAATTGGGTAGAAATTCATGTATGCCTAGATTCATTCAACATGATTAATTTGATGCAATTTTATGAGAATTTTGCTATAATTATTTGTGTGCTTAGAATGATGAGAATTCTCAAGACTTTAGCAAGGCTTTGACGCATATATTGGTTGATGACAGGTGAAGAAAGGCATGGAAAGATTTGAAGAAGGAGCAGAGAAAAGATGTAGAAGGAGCAACATTGGTGGCTAAGTTGGACCCAACGTTACCTCCAACATTGGAAAAAAGCAGAACAAATCTCTGCAAAGTTGCTAATTGCTCACATTGGAGGGAGTGTTGGACATCCAACGTTACCCCCAACGTTGTGAGAAAATGATCAATTCTAGAGCTGAAGAATTTTTGAGTGACGCGTCCGCGTGAAAAAGTAAAATTTTCGTATCCACTCGCAAGCGTGAGTCACGCGCACATGTGGAATGGATATATTGACCATCCACGCGTACGCGTGGGTCACACCTACATGTCACAAAGTGAACGTTGGAGGTCCAACGTTGCCTCAAACGTTGCCTCAAACTTCTGCGATGCCAATCCCAGAATTTGGAATTGAAAAACATGAATCCACGCGTACCCATCAGTGACGTGTATGCGTCGATTAGAAAAAGGGCAACTCATGTGTAAACATGGTGTACGCGCACGCATGAAGAAGCAAAATCTCAGCCCTCACGCGTGAGCATGGTGTACGCGTACGCGTGAAGAAGCAAAATCTCTGGTTTCACACTTAAGCGTGAAGCACGGGTACGTGTAGGTTAGCAAAACGTTGGACCTCCAACGTTGAGTCAAATGCCAGTGATAACAAGATTTCTGGTTTTTCTGGTTTTGTTCTAAATGGCGTTTGAGTCAACGTTTGCCATCAAACGTTGACTCCAACGTGAAGCATCAGAACTCACAATTCAAAGAGAACTCTTCTCAACAGCAACGGAATTCTTCGGATCCTTGAGAGAGGGATGAAGAATTCATGCTCGAATTGCTTTCTAGCATTGGATTAGATTGGGGGTTGGATGGATATATTGACATGTAATCCTACCAATACTTTGATCTATGAATTTGTGTGGTATAGTCAGTGACCAAACTTCAACTCTTCCCATGAGCAATTAAATCAAGACATTGGGCAATTGTTCATGCTTAGAGAGATTGGTGAGACAAGACATTGGGATCTAATCATCTAAGATTTCCAAGCAATGTCAATGAATGCATTGATTGAGGAAGAGATGAAAATGATTTGATCCGGAGAGTTCAATATCTCCCAAAACCCAATGAATCCTCCATCTCTGATCTTTCCCATTCTTTCACATTCTGCCTCTTTAATTTCATGCTCATCCCCATTCCATTTAATTTCTTGCAATTTAAGATTCTGTCATTTAATTTCTTGGAATTTAATTTCTGTTATTTAATTTCTTGCAAGTTAAGTATCCCGCCAATTTACTTTCTGCAATTCTCAACCAAATCTGATTTCGCTCAACTAGAACAATTCTCCAATTAAAGTTGCTCAATCTACCAATCCATGTGGGATTCGACCTCACTCTACAGTGAGTTTTTACATGACGACAATCCGGTGCACTTCCCGGAAGGAAATTTGTTGAGAGGCAAGTTTTCGAGTGAATCAAGTTTATGGCGCCGTTGCCGGGGATTGGTTTTGTATTGACAATTACTAAATTGGAGGATAACTAGATTGAGCAATTTGTCTTTTATTTTGATTAATTGAGTTTTAATTTTAGTTGTTCATTTTGTTTTGTGCAATTTTTAGTCATTTCTTTTGAATTTCTCTTTACTGCTTTACTTTCCAGCAAACTAACTCACTAACCCACTAACCATTTGATAAATTGCTCTAACTAAACTAACTATACTCTATTTTAGTGGACTCTGAATTTGCTATTTTTTGTACTTGTTCATCATATGACAGGTAGAAGAGAGGCCTCAACCTCATTTGATAGTGAACCGGAAAGAGCCTTCCTGAGATTAAGGAGGAAAACAAGAGGAAATAGGGCTGTTACTGTAGAAGAAGAAGAGGAAGACTTGGATATAACCATGGAGGATGATATGGAAAACCATCATGAAAGAGAGGTGAACAATCATGCCAGAAGAGGTGGAGCTAACCCTGTTGGACAAGAGAGGAGAGTTCTGGGATCATACATCAATTCAAACCCAGGAAACTGTGGTAGCAGAATTCAAAAGCCAACTATCCATGCTAATAATTTCGAATTAAAGCCTTAGCTCATAACTCTGGTGTAGAACAATTGTTCTTTTGGAGGGAGTGCCCAAGAGGACCCTAATGAGTATCTCACTAAATTCCAAAGGATATGTAACACGGTTAAATCTAATGAAACATCCTGACACCTATAGATTGCTACTATTTCCATTTTCCTTGAGGGATAAAGCATCAAAATGGCTGGAATCATTTCCCAAAGAAAGCTTGACAACTTGGGAGGATGTGATAAATAGATTCCTAACAAGGTTCTATCCTCCACAAAAGGTAAACAGGATGAGAACTAAAGTGCAGACATTCAGACAGTAGGATGGTGAGACAATTTATGAAGCCTGGAAAAGATTCAAAGATTTAACAAGGAAATGCCCCCCTGATATGTTTAATGAGTGGGTACAAATTCATATCTTCTATGAAGGGCTGAATCATGAATCAAAAAAAGCTGTTGACCACTCATCTGGAGGTTCCCTCAACAAAAAGAAGACCATTGAAGAAGCCATTGATGTTATAGAGACAGTGGCTGACAATGAATAATTTTATGCCTCAGACAGAAGCAACAACAATGGAGTCCTAGAATTAAACCATATGGATGCAATCCTAGCTCAGAACAAGATGATCACCAAGCAACTGGCTGAATTGACCAAGCAAATGGAGAAGAATTAGGCCGCAGCAATCCACACTCAACCATCAGCTCAAGAAGAGTTGGAGACAGAAGAAGTAGTTAACTGGGAGGAAGCTAATTACCTTGGAAATTCATCTAGGCAAGCTAATGATCCGTATTTTAAAACTTATAACTCTGGTTGGAGAAACTACCCAAACGTTGGGTGGAAAAACCAACAAAACCAAGGCCAAGACCACAGACCACACAATCCAACTCAGTATAACAACTCAACTCACCAAAACTCCAACCAAAGACCATACCAGACCACACAAAACACTTATTCACAACACCCATACCAAAGCCACAACAACCACTCTCAACACCCCAATTTCAACCAACCATCCCCACATGAGGATGACAGAATGGCTAGGATGGAAGCTATTCTTGCAAACCTTTGCAAGGAGTTTGACGATATGAAAAAATTTAAGGAGGAAGTAATATCTAATCGGTAAAATCAAGTTGCTGCCACTCAAAAGCTTGAAGCACAACTACAAGACAACTTCAAGAGAGGAATGCAAAGCTATCACTCTTAGAAGTGGAAGAGAATTGGAAGAGAAGTCAAGGGAGACTAAAGAGGAGAAAGCAGAGGAAAGTTCAACTGACAAGGAAGAAGCACAAACATCTACCCCCAGTTCACCAGAAGAAAAGGAGGTTCTAAAGCCATATGTCCCAAAGGCCCCTTACCCTCAACGCTTAATGAAGAATGAAAAGGACAACCAATTCTCCAAATTTTTGGAGATCTTTAAGAAACTTCAAATCAACATTTCCTTTGCTGAAGCACTAGAACAAATGCCACTCTATGCTAAGTTTCTGAAGGAATTAATGACCAAGAAGAGAAGCTGGAGGAATGATGAAACTGTGATAATAACTGAGGAATGTAGTGCTATCATCCAACACAAGCTACCTCAAAAATTGAAGGACCCAGGAAGCTTCCGAATTCCCTGCATCATAGGAGAAATAACAGTTGAAAAAGCCTTATGTGACTTGGGAGCTAGTATAAATCTGATGTCCTTAACTATAATGAAAAGAATGAAGATTGAGGAAGCCAAACCAACAAGAATGGCCCTCCAATTGGCAGATCGATCATTCAAATTTCCTCATGGAATAGTAGAAGATTTGTTGGTAAAAGTAGGAGACTTCATATTCCCTGCTGATTTTGTGGTGTTGGACATGGAGGAAGAAGCTAAGGCCTTAATAATCTTGGGAAGGCCATTTTTAGCTACTGATGGGGTCATCATTGATGTCCAAAAGGGTAAACTTACCCTTAGGCTACATGATGAGAAAATGGTATTCAATGTATTCAAAGCTATGAGCTATCCACCAAAGGCACTAGGAGAGTGTATGAGGCTAGATGCAGTAGAAACTGTGGTGCAACAGACCTTTGAAGAAGTACTTGGAGAATTGATAGAGGGTGACTCCATGTTAGATGTTAAGATTGCTGATGTCAACTCAGCTGAAATGCCTATTCCAAGCACATTGAAGTACCCAAACTGGAGCTGAAAACATTGCCTTCTACTCTCAAGTATGCTTACTTAGGAAGTGATGAAAGTTAGCCAGTAATCATCAATTATGCCCTTAGTCAAGAATAGGAAGAGGAACTAATCAAGGTGTTGCAGAAGCACCAAGATGCCATTTGATAGACCCTTTCCGACCTAAAAGGGATAAGCTCATCCATATGCATGCATAAGATCTTGCTTGAAGATGATTCCAAACCCTCCATACAAGGACATTTTTATTGAAGCAGATCCTGAACCTGAAAGGACTCTGAAGAAGAAGCTAAGAGAAGCTAAAGCACAACACTCTAAAGAGGACTTTACTGAAATTTTCGAAAAAGAAGTAGAGATGGCCAAAACCAATAACAATGGTGGAGGTGCAAGGAAGATGCTTGGTGACTTTACTGCACCAAATTCCAACTTTCATGGAAGAAGAATCTCAACCCCTGCCATTGGAGCAAACAATTATGAGCTAAAGCCTCAATTAGTTTTTCTAATGCAACAGAATTGCAAGTTTCATGGACTTCCATCAGAAGATCCTTTTTAGTTCTTAACTGAATTCTTACAGATCTGTGATACTGTTAAGACTAATGGAGTTGATCCTGAGGTTTACAAGCTTATGCTTTTCCCTTTTGCTGTAAGAGACAGAGCTAGAATATGGTTGGACTCTCAACCTAAAGATAGCCTGAACTCTTGGGATAAGCCGGTCACGACTTTCTTAGCCAAGTTCTTTCCTCCTCAAAAGCTGAGCAAGCTTAGAGTGGATGTTCAAACCTTCAGGCAGAAAGAAGGTGAATCCCTTTATGAAGCTTGGGAGAGATACAAGAAACTGACCAAAAAGTGTCCTTCTGACATGCTTTCAAAATGGACCATCCTAGATATATTCTATGATGGTCTGTCTGAATTGTCTAAGATGTCATTGGACCATTCTGTAGGTGGATCTATTCACCTAAAGAAAATGCCTACAGAAGCTCAGGAACTCATTGAAAGGAATCCTATGAATAATGGGACGCCTCAGAGGAAGGGAGTTCTTGAAATTGATGCTTTGAATGCCATATTGGCTCAGAACAAAATATTGACCCAACAAGTCAATATGATTTCTCAGAATGGATTGCAAAATGCATCCAACAGTACTAAAGAAGCATCTTCTGAAGAAGAAGCTTATGATCCTGAGAACCCTGAAATGGTAGAGGTGAATTACATAGGTGAAGCCTATAGAAACACCTATAATCCCTCATGGAGAAATCATCCAAATTTCTCATGGAAGGATCAACAAAAGCCTCAACAAGGCTTTAATAATGGTGGAAGAAACAGGTTTAGCAATAGCAAGCTTTTTGCATCATCCTGTCAGTAACAGACAGAGTATTCTGAGCAGAGCCCCTCTAGCTTAGCAAACATAGTCTTTGATCTATCTAAGGCCACTCTAAGTTTCATGAATGAAACAAGGTCCTCCATTAGAAATTCGGAGATACAAGTGGGCCAGCTGAGTAAAAGAGTCACTGAAATTCCTCTTAGTACTCTCCCAAGCAATACAGAAGAGAATCCAAAAAGAGAGTGCAAGGCCATAACCTTACTTGGTGTGGCTGAACCTAGAAAGGATGAGGAAGACATGAATCCCAGTGAGGAAGACCACATGGGACATCCTCTGGACAAAAAGGAGTTCCCAATTGAGGAACCTAAGAAATCTGAGGCTCATCTAGAGACCATAGAGATTTCATTGAACCTACTTCTGCCATTCATGAGCTTTGATGACTATTCCTCCTCCGAGGAGGATGAAGATATTACTTAAGAGTAAGTTGCTAAGTACCTTGGAGCAATCATGAAGCTGAATGTCAAGTTATTTGGTAATGTAACTTGGGTGGATGAACACCCCTTGCTCACCAATGAACTGAATGACTTGGTTAGGCAGACATTACCTCAAAAGAAATAGGATCCTGGTAAATTCTTAATTCCCTGTACCATAGGCACCATGACCTTTGAGAAGGCTCTATGTGACCTGGGGTCAGGCATAAACCTAATGCGACTCTCTGTAATGGAAAAACTAGGAATCTTTGAGGTACAGGCTACAAAATTCTCATTAGAGATGGCAGACAAATCCATGAAAAAGGCTTATGGACAGGTAGAGGATGTGCTAGTAAAGGTCAAAGGCCTTTACATCCCTGGTAATTTCATAATCCTAGACACTAGAATGATGAGGATGAATCCATCATCCTTGGAAGACCCTTCCTAGCCATAGCAAAACCTGTGATTGATGTGGACAGAGGAAAGTTGATCCTTCAATTGAATGAGGACTACCTTGTGTTTAAAACTCAAAGATCTCCTTCTGTAACCATAGAGAGGAAGCAAGAAAAGCTTCTCTCAATGCAGAGTCAAACAAAGCCCCCACAGTTAAACTCTAAGTTTGGGGTTGGGAGACCACAACCAAACTCTAAGATTGGTGTTGAACCCCCATATTCAAACTCTAAGTTTGGTGTTGGGAGGTCCCAACAATGCTCTGAATATCTGTGAGGCTCCATGAGAGCTCATTGTCAAGGTATTCACATTAAAGAAGCGCTTATTGGGAGGCAACCCAATTTTATTTATCTATGTTATTTTCTATTTTTTTAGGTTGATGATCATGTGGAGTCACAAAAACAAATGCAAAAATTCAAGAAAAATAAAAAATAGCACACCCTGGAGGAAAAACTTACTGGCATTTAAACGCAAGTAAGGGTAGCAGAATGGGCATTTAACGCCCAGTCCAGCACCATTCTGGGTGTTAAATGCCAGAAACAAGCACCAGACTTGCGTTAAACGCCAGAAACAGGCTACAATCTGGCGTTAAACGCCAGAAATAGGTTACAGCCTGGTGTTTAATGCCAGGAAAGGAATAAAAGTTGGCGTTTAACGCCAGAAACAAGCAGGAATCTGGCGTTAAACGCCAGGATTGCACAGTAAGGGCGTTTTGCATGCCTAAAAGGAGCAGGGATGAAATCCTTGACCCCTCAGGATCTGTGGACCCCACAGGATTCTCACCCACCCTACCTCTCTCTCTCTCTCACTCACCAATCAAATCATATCCTCTTCCCTATTCACCAATCACCTCCATACCTCTTCCCCAAAAACCCCACCCACCTCACTTTAAAATTTCAAACACTTTTCCCTCCCAAACCCAACCCTAATGACCGAAACCTAACCCTCCCCTCACCTCTATATAAACCCCTCACTACTCCTTCATATTCACACAACACAAATACCTTTCCCCCCTCTTGGCCGAACCTCCTATAACCCTCCATCTCCTCCATTTTCTTCTTCTTCCCCTTCTTTCTTTCTTCTTTTGCTCGAGGACGAGCAAACCTTTTAAGTTTGGTGTGATAAAAGCATTGCTTTTTGTTTTTCCATAACCATTTATGGCACCTAAGACCGGAGAAAACTCTAGAAAGAGGAAAGGGAAGGCAAAATCTTCCACCTCTGAGTCATGGGAGATGGAGAGATTCATCTCAAAGGTCCATCAAGACCACTTCTATGAAGTTGTGGCCAAGAAGAAGGTGATCCCTGAGGTCCCTTTCATGCTCAAGAAAAATGAGTATCCGGAGATCCGACATGAGATTTGAAAAAGAGGTTGGGAAGTTCTCACCAACCCCATTCAACAAGTCAGAATCTTAATGGTTCAAGAGTTCTATGCCAATGCATGGATCACTAGGAACCATGATCAAAGTATGAACCCGAATCCAAAGAATTGGCTTATAATGGTTCGGGAGAAATACTTAGATTTCAGTCCGGAAAATGTAAGGTTGGTGTTGCACTTGCCAATGATGCAAGAAAATGCACGCCCCTACACTAGAAGGGTCAACTTTGATCAAAGGTTGGACCAAGTCCTCATGGACATATGTGTGGAAGGAGCTCAATGGAAAAGAGACTCAAAAGGCAATCCGGTTCAATTAAGAAGACCAGACCTTAAGCCTGTGGCTAGAGGATGGTTGGAGTTCATCCAACGCTCCATCATTCCTACTAGCAACCGATCTGAAGTGACTGTGGATCGAGCCATCATGATCCATAGTATCATGATTGGGGAGGAAGTGGAAGTTCATGAGATCATACCTCTAGAACTCTACAAAGTGGCTGACAAGTCATCCACCTTGGCAAGGTTAGTCTTTCCTCATCTCATTTGTCAAATATACAATTTGGCTAGGATTGTCATAGAAGGAGACATCCTCATTGAAGAGGACACGCCCATCACTAAGAAAAGGATGGAGCAAACAAGAGAGCTCATTCATGGACCTCAACAAGAGCATCAGGAGGATCCTCATCAACAAATCCCTGAGATGCCTCAAGGGATACAATTTCCTCTACATAACTATTGGGAGCAACTCAACACCTCGTTAGAAGGCTTGAGTTGTAACATGGACCAACTAAGGGTGGAGCACCAAGAGCACTCCATCATTCTCCATGAGATTAGAGAAGATCAAAGAGCTGTGAGGGATGAGCAACAAAGGCAAGGAAGAGACATAGAGGAGCTTAGGCGTTCCATTGGTTCTTCAAGATGAGGACACCACCCTCACTAAGGTGGACTCATTCCTTAATCTCCTTGTCTATTTATTTTTCTATTTTCAGTTTGTATGCTTATTGTGTCATCTATGTTTGTGTCTTCAGTACATGATCATTAGTGTCTAAGTGTCTATGCCTTAAAGTTATGAATAACTCCATAAATTCTTCACCTCCCTTAAATGAAAAATGTGCTTAATTACAAAAGAACAAGAAGCACGTGGATTTCAAATTTTATCTTGAAATTAGTTTAATTATCTTGATGTGGTGGCAATACTTTTTATTTTCTGAATGAATGCTTGAACAGTGCATAATTTTGACCTTGTTGTTTATGAATATTAAAATTGTTGGCTCTTGAAAGAATGATGAACAAAGAAAAATGTTATTGATGATCTGAAAAATCATGAAATTGTTTTTTGAAGCAAGAAAAAGCAGTGAATAAGAAAGCTTGCGAAAAAAAGGAGAAAAGTAGCGAAAATTAAAAGAAAGAAAAAGAAAAAGTAAGCAGAAAAAGCCAATAGCCCTTAAAACCAAAAGGCAAGGGTAAAAATGATCCAAGTCTTTGAGCATTAATGGATAGGAGGGCTGGTGCACGAAATTGTGATCAATACTTTTCACAACACGAATAATCCCCGGTGATGAATCCAAAAACTTGGTGTTCAATACCATGGCATAAACACAACTTCGCACAACTAACCAGCAAGTGTACTGGGTCGTCCAAGTAATAAACCTTACGCGAGTAAGGGTCGATCCCACAGAGATTGTTGGTATGAAGCAAGCTATGGTCACCTTGTAAATCTTAGTCAGGCAGACTCAAATGGATATGAATGATGATATACGAATAAAACATAAAGATAAAGATAGAGATACTTATGTAATTCATTGGTAGGAATTTCAGATAAGCGTATGAAGATGCTTGTCCCTTCCGTCTCTCTGCTTTCCTACTGTCTTCATCCAATCCTTCCTACTCCTTTCCAT
The DNA here is from genome assembly GCF_000817695.3 of Arachis duranensis. Lineage (NCBI taxonomy): Eukaryota > Viridiplantae > Streptophyta > Magnoliopsida > Fabales > Fabaceae > Arachis > Arachis duranensis. The sequence continues at coordinate 48,303,803 of NC_029780.3, forward strand.
GGCAAGCTCAAGCAAGGGTTTCACCGTTGTCAGTGGCTACCCCCCATCCTCTCAGTGGAAATGTTCAATGCACCCTGTCACGGCACGGCTATTCAGCTGTCGGTTCT
>NC_029780.3:48304938-48305715 GCF_000817695.3 Arachis duranensis
TTTCTGATATCCTGACTAAGATTTACAAGATAACCATAGCTTGCTTCAAGCCGACAATCTCTGTGGGATCGACCCTTGCTCACGCAAGGTATTACTTCGACGACCCAGTACACTTGCTGGTTAGTTGTGCGGGATTGCAAAAGTGTGATTGCAATTTTGTGCACCAAGTTACCAAACTTAAATTGTTGCTTGTCCTCAAGCAACTGAAAATCAAACAAGATAAAAAGAATAGAATATGCAATGAATTCCAAAAACCTCTATGAAGATCAGTATTAATTAGATGAGCGGGGCTTTTAGCTTTTTGCCTCTGAACAGTTTTGGCATCTCACTCTATCCTTTGAAATTCAGAATGATTGGCTTCTTTAGGAACTCAGAATCCAGATAGTGTCATTGATTCTCCTAGTTAAGTATGATGATTCTTGAACACATCTACTTATTGATTCTTGGCCGTGGCCCAAAGCACTCTGTCTTCCAGTATTACCACCGGATACATACATGCCACAGACACATAATTGGGTGAACCTTTTCAGATTGTGACTTAGCTTTGCTAAAGTCCCCAATTAGAGGTGTCCAGGGTTCTTAGGCACACTCTTTTTGCCTTGGATCACAACTTTATTTCTTTCTTTTTCTTTCTTTTTCTTTTTTTTCTTTTTCTTTCTCTCTTTTTTTTTCGAAAATTTTTTTTTATTGTATTCACTGCTTTTTCTTGCCTCAAGAATCATTTTTATGATTTTTCAGATCCTCAGTAACATGTCTCCTTTTTCATCATTCTTTCAA
>NC_029780.3:48306792-48307189 GCF_000817695.3 Arachis duranensis
CCTCGGGGATCACCTTCTTCAAGGCCACAACTTCATAGAAGTGGTCTTGATGCACCCTTGAGATGAATCTCTCCATCTCCCCTGACTCGAAGGTGGAAGCTTTTGCCTTCCCTTTCCTCTTTCTAGAGGTTTCTCCGGCCTTGGATGCCATAAATGGTTATGGAAAAACAAAAAGCAATGCTTTTACCACACCAAACTTAAAAGGTTTGCTCGTCCTCGAGCAAAAGAAGAAAGAAGAGAGTAGAAGAAGAAGAAATGAGGAGATGAAGAAGGCTTTGTGGTTTGGCCAAAAAGGGAGAGTAGTGGTGTTTATGATGTGTGAAAATGAAGGAGTGAAGATGGGTTTATATAGGAGTGGGGAGAGGGGTAGGGTTCGGCTATGGGAGGGTGGGTTTGT
>NC_029780.3:48307407-48308344 GCF_000817695.3 Arachis duranensis
TCCACAGATCCTGAGGTGTCAAGGAAAAGTCATCCCTGCACCAAATGGCATGCAAAAATGCGTTTTTAGCCATTTCTGGCGATAAACGCCGGGCTGGTGCCCATTTCTGGTGTTTAATACCAGCTTCTTGCCCTTTTCTGGCGTTTAACGCCAGTCTGGTGCCCCTTTCTGGCGTTAAACGCCTAGAATGGTGCCAGACTGGGCGTTAAACGCCCAACAGCTAGCCTTACTGGCGTTTAAACGCCAGCACGCTCTCCTCCAGGGTGTGCTGTTTTTCTTTCTGTTTTTCATTCTCTTTTTCCTTTTTCAATTGATTTTGTGACTTTCCATGATCATCATCCTACAGAAAACATAAAAATAACAAAGGAAAAATAGATAATATAATATATAAAATAACAAAAGAGAATAGATAAAATATAACATTGGGTTGCCTCCCAACAAGCGCTTCTTTAAAGTCAGTAGCTTGACAGAGGGCTCTCATGGAGCCTTAGAAATACTCAGAGCAATGTTGGAACCTCCCAACACCAAACTTAGAGTTTGAATGTGGAGGTTCAACACCAAACTTAGAAGTTGGTTGTGGCCTCCCAACACCAAACTTAGAGTTTGACTGTGGGGGCTCTGTTTGGCTCTGCTTTGAGAGAAGCTCTTCATGCTTCCTCTCCATGGTGACAGAGGGATATCCTTGAGCATTAAACACCAAGGATTCTTCATTCACTTGAATGGTCAATTCTCCTCTATCAACATCAATCACAGCCTTTGCTGTGGCTAGGAAGGGTCTGCCAAGGATGATGGATTCATCCATGCACTTCCCAGTCTCTAGGACTATGAAATCAGCAGGGATGTAATGGTCTTCAACTTTTACCAGAACATCCTCTACAACTCCATAAGCTTGTTTTCTTGAATTGTCTGCCATCTCTAGTGAGATTCTTGCAGCTTG
>NC_029780.3:48312618-48313581 GCF_000817695.3 Arachis duranensis
AAGTCCATGGGCTTGTTTTCTTGAGTTGTCTGCCATCTCTAGTGAGATTTTTGCAGCTTGCACCTCAAAGATCCCTGGCTTCTCCATTACAGAGAGAGGCATGAGGTTTACACTTGACCCTAAGTCACACAAGGCCTTCTTGAAGGTCATGGTGCCTATGGTACAAGGTATTGAAAACTTCCCAGGATCCTGTCTCTTTTGAGGTAATTTCTGCCTAGACAAGTCATCCAGTTCTTTGGTGAGCAAATGGGGTTCATCCTCCTAAGTCTCATTTCCAAATAACTTGTCATTTAGCTTCATGATTGCTCCAAAGTACTTGGCAACTTGCTCTTCAGTGACATCTTCATCCTCTTCAGAAGAAGAATACTCATCAGAGCTCATGAATGGCAGAAGTAAGTCCAATGGAATCTCTATGGTCTCATTTTGGGCCTCAGATTCCCATGGTTCCTCATTGGGGAACTCATTGGAGGTCGGTGGACGCCCAGTGAGGCCTTCCTCAGTGGCGTTCACTGTCTCTTCCTGCTCCCAAAATTCGGCCATGTTGATGGCCTCGCACTCTCCTTTTGGATTTTCTTCTGTATTGCTTGGAAGAATACTAGGAGGGAGTTCAGTAATTTTCTTGCTCAGCTGACCCACTTGTCCCTCCAAATTTCTAGTAGAGGACCTTGTTTCAGTCATGAAACTTTGAGTGGTTTTGATCAGATCAGAGACCATGGTTGCTAAGTCAGAGTTATTCTGCTTAAAACTCTCTGTCTGTTGCTGAGAAGATGATGGAAAAGGCTTGCTATTGCTAAACCTGTTTCTTCCACCATTATTGTTGTTGACACTTTGTTGAGGTCTCTGTTGATCCTTCCATGAGAAATTTGGATGATTTCTCCATGAAGGATTATAGGTGTTTCCATAGGGTTCTCCCATGTAATTCACCTCTTCCATTGAAGGGTTCTCAGGATCATAAGCTTCTTC
>NC_029780.3:48313873-48314254 GCF_000817695.3 Arachis duranensis
CATTAGAGAAACTAATTGAGGCTTAAGCTCAAAGTTGTTTGCTCCAATGGCAGGGATAGAGATGCTTCTCCCATAGAAATCGGGAGTAGGTGCAGTAAAGTCACCCAGCACCTTCCTTGCATTGTTGGCATTGTTGTTTTCGGCTGCCATGTGTTCTTCTTCTTTGAAGATTTCTGTTAGGTCCTCTACAGAGAATTGTGCCTTAGCTTCTCTTAATTTTCACTTCAAGGTCCTTTCAGGTTCAGGATCAGCCTCAACAAGAATGCTTTTGCCCTTGCTCCTGCTCATAAGAAAGAGAAGAGAACAAGAAAATGTGGAACCTCTATGTCACAGTATAGAGATTCCTTGAGGTGTCAGAGGAAAAGAAAAATAGAAGGCAGG
>NC_029780.3:48314314-48315867 GCF_000817695.3 Arachis duranensis
TAGTGTTAGTCCATAAATAGAAGGATGTGAGAAGAAGGGAAGTGATTTTCGAAAATTAAGTAAAAATTTTGAAAACATTTTTGAAAAACATTACTTAATTTTCGAAAAATGAAAGTGGGAAAGAAATAAAGTGATTTTTGAAAAAGATTTTGAAATTAGAGATCAAATAGATTTGATTGAAGATTATTTTGAAAAAGATGTGGTTAAGAAGATATGATTGATTTTTAAAAAAAATGTGATTGAGAAGATATGATTTGAAAAACATTTTTAAAAAAAAAGATTTGATTTTTAAAAGTTAATGACTTGACTAACAAGAAAAGATATGATTCAAACATTAAACCTTTCTCAACAGAAAAGGCAACATACTTGAAATGTTGAATCAAATCATTAATTGATAGCAAGTATCCTTGAAAAGGGAAAGAAATTGATTTTGAAAAAGATTTGATTGAAAATATTTGATTTGAAAAAGATTTGATTTTGAAAAACTTTGAAAACTTGGAAAAAAAATTGATTTGAAAACAAAATCTTCCCTCTTGTGCCATCCTGGCGTTAAACGCCCAGAATGGTGCACATTCTGGTGTTTAACGCCCAAAACTATACCTTTTTGGGCGTTAAACACCCAACCAGGTACCCTGGCTGGCGTTTAAACGCCAGTCTGTCCTTCTTCACTGGGCGTTTTGAACGCCCAGCTTTTTCTGTATAATTCCTCTGTTGTACGTTCTGAATCTTCAATTCTCTGTATTATTGACTTGAGAAGACACAAATTAAAAATATTTTTGGATTTTTAATAATTAAAATGCAACTAAAATCAAATAACAATGCATGCAAGACACCAAACTTAGCAGTTTGTATACTACTGACACTAACAAAATGAGAATGCATATGAGACACATAAACACTTAAGTCAAGAGAATTCAAAGATCAAAGTAAGAAATCATCAAGAATTACTTGAAGATCCTTAAGGACACATGAATGGATGCATGCAATTGACACCAAACTTAAGATGAGACACTAGACTCAAACAAGAAATTTTTGGATTTTATGATTTTTTGATTTTTTGTGTTTTTCGAAAATGAAAGTGGAAAAAGATATCAAAATTCTCAATGAGAATTCCAGGAATCAGTGCAATGCTAGTCTAAGATTCCGGTCCAGGAATTAGACATGGCTTCACAGCCAGCCAAGCTTTCAAAGAAAGCTTCGGTCCAAAACACTAGACATGGCCAAAGGCCAGCCAAACCTTAGCAGATCACTGCTCCAAAAGCAAGATTGATAAAGATCAACAAGCTCTTGTGATGATAAGTTGAAACCTCGGTCCAATGAGATTAGACATGGCTTCTCAGCCAGCCAGACTTCAACAAATCATCATGAAACTCTAGAATTCATCTTCAAGAATTTCGAAAAAAATAAATACCTAATCTAAGCAACAAGATGAACCGTCAGTTGTCCAAACTGAACAATCCCCGGCAACGGCGCCAAAAACTTGGTGCGCAAAATTGTGAACAATACTTTTCACAACTCTCATAATCCCCGGTCATGAACCCCAAAAACTTGGT
>NC_029780.3:48316510-48320694 GCF_000817695.3 Arachis duranensis
AAGGTCTAGGCATGGCCGAATGGCCAGCCTCCTAATGATCTAAGATAGCATCAGAACAAAGATAACTACCCAGATTGATATTAATACAATAGTAAAAGGTCGTACTTATAGAGAACTAGTAGCCTAGGGTTTACAGAGATGAGTAAATGACGTAAAAATCCACTTCCGGGCCCACTTGGTGTGTGCTTGGGTTGAGCATTGAAGCATTTTCGTGTAGAGACTCTTCTTGGAGTTAAACGCCAGCTTTTATACCAGTTTGGGCGTTTAACTCCCATCCTTGTGCCAGTTCCGGCGTTTAACGCTGGGAATTCTGAGGGTGACTTTGAACGCCAGTTTGGGCCATCAAATCTTGGGCAAAGTATGGACTATCATATATAGCTGGAAAGCCCAGGATGTCTACTTTCCAACGCCGTTAAGAGCGCGCCAATTGGGCTTCTGTAGCTCCAGGGAAGGGAGGTCAGAATCCAACAGCATCTGCAGTCCTTTTTAGTCTCTGAATCAGATTTTTGCTCAGGTCCCTCAATTTCAGCCAGAAAATACCTGAAATCACAGAAAAACACACAAACTCATAGTAAAGTCCAGAAAAGTGAATTTTAACTAAAAACTAATAAAAATATACTAAAAACTAACTAGATCATACTAAAAACATACTAAAAACAATGCCAAAAAGCGTACAAATTATCCGCTCATCAAGGGCCCAAGGAAATAAAATCCAGGCCTAAGCGGCTAAATCAAGCTGTCCCTAACCATGTGCTTGTGTCATGAAGGTCCAAGTGAAAAGCTTGAGACTGAGTGGTTAAAGTCGTGATCCAAAGTAAAAAGAGTGTGCTTAAGAACTCTAGACACCTCTAGCTGGGGACTTTAGCAAAGCTGAGTCACAATCTGAAAAGGTTCACCTAGTTATGTGTCTGTGGCATTTATGTATCCAGTGGTAATACTGGAAAACAAAGTGCTTAGGGCCACGGCCAAGACTCATAAAGTAACTGTGTTCAAGAATCAACATACTGAACTAAGAGAATCAATAACACTATCTAAAATTCTAAGTTCCTATAGGTGCCAATCATTCTGAATTTCAACGGATAAAGTGAGATGTCAAAACTGTTCAGAAGCAAAAAGCTACTAGCCCTGGTCATCTAATTGAGACTAAGTTTCATTGAGATTGTGAGATTCATTGTATATTCTCTTCTTTTTATCCTATTTGATTTTCTGTTGCTTGGGGACAAGCAACAATTTAAGTTTGGTGTTGTGATGAGTGGATAATTTATACGCTTTTTGGCATCGTTTTTATATAGTTTTTAGTATGTTTTATTCACTTTTTAATATATTTTTATTAGTTTTTAAGAAAAATTCATATTTCGGGACTTTACTATGAGTTTGTTTGTTTTTCTGTGATTTTAGGTATTTTCTGGCTGAAATTGAGGGACCTGAGCAAAAATATGATTCAGAGGCTGAAAAAGGACTGCTGATGTTATTGGATTCTGACCTCCCTGCACTCGAAATGAATTTTTTGGAGCTATGAAAATCCAAATGGCACGCTCTCAATTGCGTTTAAAAGTAGACATCCAGGGCTTTCCAGCAATATATAATAGTCCATACTTTTCCTGAGTTTAGATAACGCAAACTTGCGTTCAACCCTAGCTTTCTGCCTTATGCTGGCGTTAAACGCCAAGAACAAGTTGCAAGCTAGAGTCAAACACCAGAAACAAGTTATAAACTGGAGTTTAACTCCAAGGAAGACCCCTACATGTGAAAGCTTCAATGCTTAGCCCAAGCACACACCAAGTGGGCCCGAAAGTGGATTTCTGCATCAGTTTCATGCTATCTTAGACTTTTATGGGGGCTGGCCATTCGGCCATGCCTACCCTATCATCACTTATGTATTTTCAACAGTGGAGTTTCTACATACCATAGATTAAGGTGTGGAGCTCTACTGTTCCTCGAGTATTAATGCAAAATACTATTGTTCTTCTATTCAATTCATGCTTATTCTTATTCTAAGATATCCATTCGCACACAAGAACATGATGAATGTGATGATTATGTGACACTCATCACCTTTCTCACTTATGAACGCGTGATTGACAACCACTTCCATTCTACATGAAAACAAGCTTAAATGTATATCTCTTGGGTTTCTAATCAATGATTCACATCAACTCCCCTCTGACAATGGGGCATCTGAATCTGAGATTAGAATCTTCATGGTATAGGCTAGAATCCCTTGGCAGTATTCCTGAGATCCAGAAAGTCTAAACCTTGTCTGTGGTATTCCGAGTAGGATCTGGGAAGGGATGATTGTGACGAGCATCAAACTCACAACTGTAGGGCATGGTGACGGACGTAAAAGGATAGTAAATCCTATTCCTACACGATTGATAACCAACAGCTGATTAGCCATACGATATATGTGCATGGTATTTTTCATCCGGGACGAGAAATCCGACAGTTGATTAGCCGTACAGAAATCATAGATGACCATTTTCACTAAGAGGACAGGAAGTAGCCATTGACAATGGTGACACCCAACATACAGCTTGCCATGGAAAGGAGTATGAAGAATTGGATGAAGGCAGTAGGAAAGCAGAAATTCAGAAGGAATAACGCATCTCCATACGCTTATCTGAAATTCCCACCAATGAATTACATAAGTATCTCTATCTTTATTTTATGTTTATTTATCTTTTAAATTATTAAAACTCCATAACCATTTGAATCCGCCAGACTGAGATTTACAAGATGACCATAGCTTGCTTCAAGCCGACAATCTCCGTGGGATCGACCCTTGATGAGCGGATAATTTATACGCTTTTTGGCATTGTTTTTAGTATGCTTTGAGTATGTTTTAGTTAGTTTTTATTATATTTTTATTAGTTTTTTTTTTAAATTCACTTTTCTGGACTTTACTATGAGTTTGTGTGTTTTTCTGTGATTTCAGGTATTTTCTGGCTGAAATTGAGGGACCTGAGCAAAAATCTGATTCAGAGGCTGAAAAGGGCTGCAGATGCTGTTGGATTCTGACCTCCCTGCACTCAAAGTGGATTTTCTGGAGCTACAGAAGCCCAATTGGTGCGCTCTTAATTGCGTTGGAATGTAGATATCCAGGGCTTTCCAGCAATATATGGTAGTTCATACTTTTTCTGAGATTTGATGGCCCAAACAGGCGTTCCAAGTAAGCTTCAGAATTCCCAGCGTTAAACGCCGTAACTGGCACAAAAGTGGGAGTTAAACGCCCAAACGGGCACAAAAGCTGGCGTTTAACTCCAAGAAAAGTCTCTACACATGGAAGCTTCAATGCTCAGCCCAGGCACACACCAAGTGGGCCCGGAAGTGGATTTTTACGTCATTTACTCATTTCTGTAAACCCTAGGCTACTAGTTCTCTATAAATAGGACCTTTTGCTATTGTATTTGGAGAATCTTTCAATCTTCGGATCATCTTTTGATCATGTTTTTATGATTGAACCCACTTTGGGAGGCTGGCCATTCGGCCATGCCTAGACCTTGTTCTTATGTATTTTCAACGGTAGAGTTTCTACACACCATAGATTAAGGTGTGGAGCTCTGCTGTACCTCGAGTATTAATGCAATTACTATTGTTCTTCTATTCAATTCAACTTATTCTTGTTCTAAGATATCAGTTGTTCCTCAACTTGATGAATGTGATGACCCGTGACACTCATCATCATTCTCACCTATGAACGTGTGCCTGACAACCACCTCCGTTCTACCTTAGATTGAGTGGATATCTCTTGGATTCCTGAATCAAAATCTTCGTGGCATAAGCTAGAATCCATTGGCGGCCATTCTTGAGAATTCGGAAGGTCTAAACCTTGTCTGTGGTATTCTGAGTAGGATTTAGGGATTGAATGACTGTGACGAGCTTCAAACTTGCGATTATGGGGCGTTAGTGACAGACGCAAAAGAATCTCTGGATTCTATTCCGACATGATCGAGAACCGACAAATGAATAGCCATGCTGTGACAGAGCGCGTTGAACATTTTCACTGAGAGGACGAGACTGTAGCCATTGACAACGGTGATGCCCAACATACAGCTTGCCATGGAAAGGAGTAAGAAGGATTGGATGAAGATAGTAGGAAAGCAGAGAAACGGAAGGGACAAAGCATCTCCATACGCTTATCTGAAATTCTCACAAATGAATTGCATAAGTATCTCTATCTTTAC
>NC_029780.3:48320809-48324260 GCF_000817695.3 Arachis duranensis
CAAAGTTGTGATAAAGAGTTGAGATTGCAATTGAGCGTACCATGTTGATGGCGCCATTGATGATCACAATTTCATGCACCAGTGATCCAAAGGCAAAAGAGTGTGTTTAAGAGCTCTAGACACCTCTAACTGGGGACTCTAGCAAAGCTGAGTCACAATCTGAAAAGGTTCACCCAGTCATGTGTCTGTGGCATTTATGTATCCGATGGTAATACTGGAAAACAAAATGCTTAGGGCCACGGCCAAGAATCATAATAGTAGCTGTGTTCAAGAATCAACAAATTTAACTAGGAGAATCAATAACACTATCTAAAATTCTAAGTTCCTATAGAAGCCAATCATTCTAAACTTCAAAAGAAAAAGTGAGATGCCAAAACTGTTCAGAAGCAAAAAGTTACAAGTCCCGCTCATCTAATTAGAATTAATATTCATTGAGATTTTGAGATTTATAGTATATTCAGTTTCTTGGGGACAAGCAACAATTTAAGTTTGGTGTTGTGATGAGCGGATAATTTATACGCTTTTTGGCATTGTTTTTAGGTAGTTTTTAGTATGATCTAGTTACTTTTAGGGATGTTTTCATTAGTTTTATGCTAAATTCACATTTCTGGACTTTACTATGAGTTTGTTTGTTTTTCTGTGATTTCAGGTATTTTCTGACTGAAATTGAGGGACCTGAGCAAAACTCTGAGAAAAGGCTGACAAAGGACTGCTGATGCTGTTAGATTCTGACCTCCCTGTACTCAAAATAAATTTTCTAGAGCTACAGAACTCTGAATGGTGCGCTCTCAACTGCGTTGGAAAGTAGACATCCAGAGCTTTCCAGCAATATATAATAGTTTATACTTTATTCGTGATTAGACGACGTAAACTGGCGCTAAACGCCAGTTTCATGTTGCTGTCTGGAGTCAAACCCCAGAAACACGTCACGAACCGGAGTTGAACGCCCAAAACACGTTACAACTTGGCGTTCAACTCCAAAAGAAGACTCAGCTCGTGGATAGATCAAACTCAGCCCAAGCACACACCAAGTGGGCCCCGGAAGTGGATTTATGCATCAATTACTTACTCCTGTAAACCCTAGTAGCTAGTCTAGTATAAATAGGATAGTTTACTAGTGTATTATTCATCTTGGGACGTTTAGTTCTCAGATCATGGGAGCTGGCCATTTGGCCATGCCTGGACCTTTCACTTATGTATTTTCAACGGTGGGGTTTCTACACATCATAGATTAAGGGTGTGGAGCTCTGCTGTACCTCAAGTTTTAATGCAATTACTATTATCTTCTATCCAATTCGATTTATTCCTGTTCTAAGATATTCATTGCACTTCAACTTGATGAATGTGATGATCCATGACACTCATCATCATTCTCACCTACAAACGCGCGTGATTGACAACCACTTCCGTTCTACCTTAGACCGAGCGCATATCTCTTGGATTCCTTAATCAGAATCTTTGTGGTATAAGCTAGAATTGATGGCAGCATTCATGGGAATCAGGAAAGTCTAACCTTGTCTGTGGTATTCCGAGTAGGATTCCGGGATTGAAAGGCTGTGACGAGCTTCAAACTCCTGAAGGCTGGGCGTTAGTGACAGACGCAAAAGAATCACGCGATTCTATTCCAACCTGATTGAGAACCGACAGATGATTGGCCGTGCTGTGACAGAGCATTTGGACCTTTTTCACTGAGATGATGGGATGTAGCCATTGACAATGGTGATGCCCTACATACAGCTTGTCATGGAAAGGAGTAAGAAGGATTGGATGAATGTAATAAGAAAGTAGAGATTCGGAAGGAACACAGCACCTCCATGCACCTATCTGAAATTCCCACCATTGGATTACATGAGTAACTTTATCTTTATTTCCTGTTTATTTTATTTATCTTTTAATTATCTAATCCAATCACATTTGAATCCGCCTGACTGGGATTTACAAGATGACCATAGCTTGCTTCATACCAACAATCTCCGTGGGATCGACCCTTACTCACGTATGGTATTACTTGGATGACCCAGTGCACTTGCTGGTTAGTTGTGTGGAGTTGTGACTAAGTGTAATTCATGTGTGAGAGCCACCAAATTATTGGAGCCATTGTTGATGATCACAATTTTGTGCACCAGAAGCGACGCTCCATATGATCCAAGCGAGCGAAGAGTTGATGCACCAAATGGTAGATAGGCTCAGGAGCAGCTGGAAGTGCAGTGGGCGGGGCAGGTGCAACAGTGGAAGAAGAGGGGGCAGCTGAAGGTGTGGCTGTCTCATCAGAAGCAGTAAGGAATGAAGGTCTGTAGCCTGAAGCTAGAAAGTTCCTGATGAGCGTATAATTTATATGCTTTTTGGCATTGTTTTTAGGTAGTTTTTAGTAAGTTCAAGCTACTTTTAGGGATATTTTCATTAGTTTTTATGTTAAATTCACATTTCTGGTCAAGCTACTTTTAGGGATGTTTTCATTAGTTTTTATGTTAAATTCACATTTTTGGACTTTACTATGAGTTTGTATGTTTTTTTTGTGATTTCAGGTAATTTCTGGCTGAAATTGAGGGACTTGAGCAAAACTCTGATAGGAGGCTGACAAAGGACTGCTGATGCTGTTGGAATCTGAGCTCCCTGCACTCAAAATGGATTTTCTGGAGCTACAGAACTCCAAATGGCACGCTCTCAACGGCATTGGAAAGTAGACATCTAGAGCTTTCCAGCAATATATAATAGTTCATACTTTATTCGGAAATTGACGATGTAAAGTGGCGTTCAACGCCAAGTACATGCTGCTGTCTAGAGTTAAACGACAGAAACACGTCACGACCCGGAGTTGAACGCCCAAAACATGTTATAACTTGGCGTTCAACTCCAAGAGAAGCCTCAGCTCGTGGATAGATCAAGCTCAGCCCAAACATACACTAAGTGGGCCCCGGAAGTGGATTTATGCATCAATTACTTACTCATGTAAACCTTAGTAGCTAGTTTAGTATAAATAAGACTTTTTACTAGTGTATTAGTCATCTCTTGACGCCTAGTCCTTAGACCATGGGGGCTGGCCATTCAGCCATGCCTGAACCTTTCACTTATGTATTTTCAACAGTGGAGTTTCTGCACACCATAGATTAAGGGTGTGGAGCTCTGCTGTACCTCAAGTTTCAATACAATTATTATTACTTTCTATTCAATTCTCTTTTATTCTTATTCCAAGATATACGTTGCACAACACTTTGATGAATGTGATGATCCGTGACACTCATAATCATTCTCACCTATGAACGCGCGTGATTGACAACCACTTCCGTTCTACTCTAGGCCGGGCGCATATCTCTTAGATTCCCCAACAGAATCTTCGTGGTATAAGCTAGATAGATGGCGGCATTCATGGGGATCCGGAAAGTCTAACCTTGTCTGTGGTTTTCTGAGTAGGATCCCGGTAATGAATGACTGTGACGAGCTTCAAACTCCT